>NC_049216.1:35186710-35279210 GCF_013347855.1 Anguilla anguilla | reverse complement strand
TTACACTCCCTAAACACTCAGAGCTCGCACACTATTTACACTCCCTAAACACACTCAGAGCTTGCACACTATTTACACTCCCTAAACACTCAGAGCTCGCACACTATTTACACTCCCTAAACACTCAGAGCTCGCACACTATTTACACTCCCTAAACACTCAGAGCCCGCACACTATTTACACTCCCTAAACACTCAGAGCCTGCACACTATTTACACTCCCTAAACACTCAGAGCCCGCACACTATTTACACTCCCTAAACACGCTGATCAGAGCTCGCACACTATTTACACTCCCTAAACACTCAGAGCTTGCACACTATTTACGCTCCCTAAACACACTGATCAGAGCTCACTCACTATTTACGCTCCCTAAACACACTGATCAGAGCTCACACACTATTTACGCTTCCTAAACACGCTCATTAGAGCTCGCACACTATTTACGCTCCCTAGACACACATTTACCGGAGACATCTCCATCCAGGTGTCCACCTGGTGAGGATGGTTTTCCAAACGATTACCTTTTTTTAAACACCAAGACAAACAAACAAAGGCTTTACTTTATTAATAGTGTTGCTCCGGAAAGAAATGAGGGAATTAATGGCATCGTCCCATCAATTAGACATGAACAAATCGCTCGCAGTGCTGTTAAAATGAAATGTTTGAAATTCTCCACTAATAAAACGTCAATGAACACTTCATCAGCCGTTAGCTTGTTAAAGAGCACCAGCTCTAACACCATTTAAAAGGGAAGACTGACTCGTGCTACGATAAAGGCGAATGACATTTTAATACTGCATTATTGACTAATGATTAATGGAGTCTTAGTATTCACAGTTTTTCCGCTAACAGTCTCTGAAGTACAGAGGGGAGCAGGTGCAGTCAGACCCGAACGGTTCGGTATGTACAACAAAAACAAGCTGCTAATATCGAGCTACCATCATATGTCAATGGCCTGAAAATGCCTGTGTTGGCTTCTCATGTCCCAGCAGCCATTACAGGAACCTGTTGCCACGGTGACTGCAGCTGACGGCAACAGGAGTTTAAAAAAATAATATATTTATAAACCACTGCGAAACTGCACCTTCCTAAACGCTACCCAAGCCCCGCCCACTGGTGACTCCGCCCCCTTCCTCACCCGTTTCGACAGCAGGTCGTAACACAGCTTGTTCTCACTGGTTCCCAAATTGACGATTCCCTAAAAAAAATAAAACATTTTTAAAAAAAGAGGAGACCTGTTAGAGCAGACTGACACGTCCATTTACTGCAGTCAAAAATGTAATTAAACTCCTTATGCAAACAAAGGGTGCTCTGTCAATGACATGGACAGACTCAACTGGGTATGAACAGAAGGCTTTTTTTGGGATGAGGGGTGGGGCGGTGTTTGGGATGAGGAGCGGGGCGGTGTTTGGGATGAGGGGCGGGGCGGTGTTTGGGGATGAGTGGCGGGGTGGTGTTTGGGGATGAGGGGCGGGGATCAGGGACGGGACAGTGTTTGGGATGAGGGGCGGGCGGTGTTTGGGATGGGGGCCGGGCGGTGTTTGGTGATGAGGGTCGGGGCGGTGTTCGGGATGGGGGGGCGGGCAGTGTTTGGGATGAGGAGCGGAGCGGTGTTTGGGATGAGGGGCAGGGCGGTGTTTGGGATGGGGGGCGGGGTGGTGATTGGGATGGGGGCGGGGCGGTGTTTGGGATGAGGGTCGGGGCGGTGTTTGGGATGGGGGCGGGGCGGTGTTTGGGATGGGGGGCGGGGCGGGCACCTACATTGCGGTTGCTGGTGAAGTGGTGCTTGTCCTTCTGGTACAGGAGGAAGCCCTCCTGCAGCATGCCCTGGTGCTGGCACATGCGATGCCCCCGGGAGGACAGGCAGGCTCTGTCTGGGGGCGCTGGGGGGTCGCGCTCGGGTTCGGCCGGGCCTGGAGGCGGGGCGGGCTTTGGGGCGGAGCCGAGCGGACAGGAGGGGGAGGAGGCGGAGCCGACGGGCATGTTTTGATCGCTGAACCCTGGAAAAGAAGGGTCAAAGACCACTGGGCAAACCCAGGTGATTCACTCAAACACTGTCTGTTATTTAAGAATTCCATGTTGCAGTTACATAGCCTGCCTTTAGTCTGGGATCAAAGATACTCAAATCGGCCCATCGGTGGCAATACTGCCGGTTTTCACTCCTCCACCTCCAATCGGGGACTTATTTAAACCAGACGTGGTTGTCCTATTGAGTGGTCAATCAGCGACATTATCGTACTATTGTAGCCTAGGATCAGGCAGAAGAGAACTTTTTGGTATTTGTCCTAATACTGTAGCTTATTCTTCTGCCTAGTTGGCTTTGCAGAGGTTAGGTCAGAATAGTGTTCACTGTGTGAACTGTGTTCTTGGCTAGAAATAGCTGTACAAAATAAGTATTGTACCTTACTGAACCTGTGTTTAGCAGTTGTCTATGACCATGAAACGCACTTTTTGTACGTCGCTTTGGATAAAAGCGTCTGCCAAATAAATGTAATGTAATGTAAAGAGAACGCCAGCAGCTACCCATTACTGACCTCGGGGGTCAGAACAGGTCCCTTCAGGTGCTTCGCAAGCCATCAAATAAACAAAAAAGACTTTACAGACACGACCTTTTACACTCTCAAAAAGGACGTGTTAACACCAAACACACTTTTTGCGTTACTTTCAACACATTTCATATGTTACTGCTTTTGTGTTACAAATATAAAATGTATGTGTTATAAAGGGAGACTTTTTTGACAATGCTGAAACTAACGGAAAATATGTTTATCGTAGACTAGACATGGGAGTGCGTTAAATGACACGTTGTGTGTTATTTTTAGCATCTGTTTTGAGAGTGTACTGCCTAAAGCAAATACTATCAATCAGCAGCTTTTAATGCACCGAGTTTTCTTTTTCTTTGCGGGGGCAGCGAGGCGGAGCAAAGACTAGTTCTACCACAAAATTCACGTTACCTGAGGGGGAGAAGCGGGCGTTCGCTACCCCTTCTCCGCGTCCCATCTCCGCCAAATCCTCCTGGTCGAGACCCAGAGATTTACTGTTTGCTTCCGGCTCTTCTCCCGAGCTGATCTGGTACAGCAGCTCGGGCGGCTGCGGGTCGGAGTTCCGCAGCCCGTTGTCAGAGTCCACGTCCTCACGTTTGATCTCCAGTAGATCTCCCGGCTTGGGCGGGTGTCCGAACAGGAGAGAACCCGAGGACAGAGAACTGAACGCAGCTGCTGGGATGTTGTGCAGGAGGAACGCGTCCGAAGCGGGTGTTCCTTGAAGCACTTGGTGGGCTGTGACAGTCCCCCCCAGGGAAGAGTAGGAAACAGGCGGACGGTTATTCAAAACCCGATCCATGACTTCATAAAACTTCCACGTCCGCCCTCCGCGCACGGTCTTTTGATTGTCCTTGATGCGCCGATAGTCCAGCTTCATCTTCTTAATTTTCTCCCTACATTCGTCCCCGGTGCGGAGGATTCCTTTCTCTCGCAAAACCTCCGCAATCCGATTGAAGACGTGCTGATTTCTCAGACAACTCTCCAGCTCAATTTGGAGGGAATCGTCCGCCCACAGGTGCAACAATTCTGCCACCTCTGGATCGGACCAGTCGCTGCCCCGTTCGTACTTTTTACCGCGAAAGTCCATTTTTTAGACGGCGCGACGGCTCCGGGCTACGAATCTCAGCACCACCCAGCCCCGGACTAAACCGTTTCAGATCAGATTCTTCCAGGATAAACCGGCGGCAGCTGTGGGCAGGCGGGCGTCTTGCCAACCCAATCAAAAGTTAAGAAAAAAAAAATTAAATAATTTTTTTTTGTTCAGCCAATGGAAAAATAGCACAGAAAATACCAGTACCGTTCCTAACTTCTGATTGGGTGGGCAGCCACACTAGTTGATGCTCTGTTTTGACACAAGAGGTCGTAAATGTTTATGCAAACGCATATGACGGACCACAGCCTTACGATTACGAGCCTGCTAGGCGTCCAAGAGAACAGGCACAGACCAGGGTTACAAGGAATAACGGTCAGAGGAGAGAAATTGAGTTGGTGTGAGGAGAACCAGTGGAGAACTGGGCAGGTGTCTTGGTGAGTGACCAGCGTTAGCTTATAGATATATCCACATTATATAATACCACTAACCTATTTAAAGACACTCAATTTCAAAAATAACGTATATAACCGAAATATTTTGAGCAGTAATACTTACATAGCAATATAACATTTTATCTGTGTTCAGTAGATAGAGACAGGGACAGTAAATCAATGACACAGTCCTATCTGCTTCTGTTTCGCTCCAGAAAACGATGTCAGCTCGGCTATCAGCAAACAAATGGCTTAGCTATGCCCAGACGTCCTCAATAATAATAGTATTTTCCAAGAAAGTACGAAAAATCGTTGACAACGTTTCGTTAGGTGCAGCGTCTTTTAATGCTACCCCAGAGTGTGCGTAAGTGAATGCGATGACGAGAAAAGATTTGGTTACGCTGACCTATAAAACGCTATTCCAAAAGCAAGGGGTGATCTGCCTCCTACGAATCACCCGCCGGCGATGAGCACATACATGCTGTCCTTATTCCGGGATAATTTTGGTCCGTGTCAGCCACTTGCAAGCCGGCGGTGAGTGCAGGGAAACCAAACGAGCGCGTGAGCAAGCGAGACAGTGCAAAATGTGTTGCTCGTTTGCTCCCCCTCGTATGAAGTGCCTCAATTCACCCAAACTCGTCGATTGTCCGAGTAACGACGAAATAATTTCTAAAAACGACACAGTCCGAAGCCAACATGAATATAAGTAAACTAATATGGAGGGATTTACCCCTCGTGTCTTCTCACAACCAAAACGTCTCTAATCTTTTCCCTTAATGATGGGCTGTTGTTCGTACTTCAGTGACAAAACAAAACTGCATGAACACTTGATTTCCTCCCCCAAGCAACATCATTGGATTAATATGAAACCAGACACTGCTGATGAGCTGTTACAGCAGACACTGCTCCAAAATAACTCCTAAGATACATTTTAATCTTTTTTTAACTCAAATATTTTGACACCCACATGCCCGTGTGACTCCTGACGAACGCAGAGATTTCAAAACGCAGGCTTTTTAATTACAGACGTATATTACTGGAGTTAATAAAGGGTGTGAGGTCTCAATTTAAGTTCCTTGTCTGCCTGATGCCTTGTATCTCCTTAGGGTGTACATTCTTTATCTCATTTGATTACATACACCAGACACTGTTTCCACTGGCGATTAGCAAGTACAGTAGACATTTTTGTCAGCAGTTATTAGCTGTGAACAGCTGTCATTGTTTTCTGCACAATCCAACCTATATATTTTATTTTATTCCTCCAGCGGCTGATTTCTGACAGCTCACACAGTGGGCCAGGATTAAGGTGTTAAGATCACACGTATGTGATTAGAATGTTCCTGAATCGAACATTCTAATGCTGGCTTAACAATAACGGCAGCAGTGAAGTTCTAGAACACTGACTTAGAATTCTGAAGAAAAAAAAACACTTCAAAAAAACCTCCACTCTTCAGAGGGTTATTCTCTGCTCTCTGGGTCAAACTCTCGCCTCGCTGATAAAAGAGGTGGGATGGGCAGGCCTGTGAAGTGGTGCACTTTTCTGCTTGTCTCCACTAACCCAAAACTGCATCACACAGTTTATTTTTATCAGGGATGTTAAAGGAAATGTAAATGTTTGTCTCTGCATGTCATCCAAACACAGACCAGAACTCCAGAACTCCAGCACGCTGGACGGTCGGTGATAAATTGGGGTGGTAATAAACTAGAGTTCCCAGAGCAGGATCAGCTCAGCCCTTAAAAGAACTTCCTTTCTTTTAAAAAAAAAAAAACCCTCACAGAATGTTCTTAAAAAGAACCCTCACAGAATGTTCCTAAGAGAACCCTCACAGAATGTTTTTAAAAAGAACCCT
Organism: Anguilla anguilla; assembly: GCF_013347855.1. Lineage (NCBI taxonomy): Eukaryota > Metazoa > Chordata > Actinopteri > Anguilliformes > Anguillidae > Anguilla > Anguilla anguilla. The sequence continues at coordinate 35,273,291 of NC_049216.1, read as the reverse complement.
TACAGAACGTTCCTAAGAGAACCCTCGCAGAATGTTTTTAAAAAGAACCCTTACAGAACGTTCTTAAAAAACCCTCACAGAATATTCTTAAGAGAACGCTCACAGAACGTTCTTAAAAAAACCCTCACAGAACATTCTTAAGAGAACGCTCACAGAACGTTCTTAAAATAACTTCTCACAGAACTCCTCTCCTTCCATCCCATGCAGACCTTTAACTGAGGGCACAGCTCTGCGAAAGGCTTCAGTGAGACGAGCAAGCGCGCAGAATAAATCAGACTCTGGTCAGGATTCAATGATACAACATCGCCCCTGCGGTCTTTCATGAATATACAGCCAAATTAGACCTTGGCCGAGCTCAAAGTGTTCAGTGTCCAAAAGATAAACACTACATCGCTCCAACATATTTCTGCGTCATTGGGGAAAACTGTGTGCGCCCACGGTGTTGTTGAGATGCACTAACTCCTAAGGAGTATTTCTGCACTTTAGAGGTGTTCTAGCCTTTAATTCATTAAAGGGTGTCCACAGTTGTTCCTAGATAAGATGCTGGATAGTTTATCTGACAGTCAACCCATTTTCACTTGTGTCTCCAGGCTTAGGCATGATTGAAGTTCATTGGAAAAAAAACGAACAAAAGCGACATGATTTAAAATGAAAATTGCAATGTGTTTACTTGGAGGTACAAAGGAAACATCAAGTCAATGCCCGTGACAAGGATCTTTTTTTCATTTCCTTTGCATTTTCTTCCACTCGGGAATGGCCAGCTTGAATCCGTAGGCCTGTGGAGCTTCTGCTGCATCTCCTGCCAATTCGGCATGGTACAGACAAGCACACGCTCTCCCTACAAAGCACACACTCTCCCTACAAAGCACACACTCTCCCTACAAAGCACACGCTCTCCCTACAAAGCACACTCTCCCTGCAAAGCACACTCTCCCTGCAAAGCACACACTCTCCCTACAAAGCACACACTCTCCCTACAAAGCACACGCTCTCCCTACAAAGCACACGCTCTCCCTACAAAGCACACGCTCTCCCTACAAAGCACACGCTCTCCCTACAAAGCACACGCTCTCCCTACAAAGCACACGCTCTCCCTACAAAGCACACTCTCCCTGCAAAGCACACTCTCCCTGCAAAGCACACGCTCTCCCTACAAAGCACACGCTCTCCCTACAAAGCACACACGCTCCCTACAAAGCACACGCTCTCCCTACAAAGCACACGCTCTCCCTACACAGCACACACTCTCCCTACAAAGCACACGCTCTCCTACAAAGCACACACTCTCCCTACAAAGCACACGCTCTCCCTACAAAGCACACGCTCTCCTACAAAGCACACGCTCTCCTACAAAGCACACGCTCTCCTACAAAGCACACGCTCTCCCTACAAAGCACACACTCTCCCTACAAAGCACACGCTCTCCCTACAAAGCACACACTCTCCCTACAAAGCACACACTCTCCCTACAAAGCACACGCTCTCCCTACAAAGCACACGCTCTCCCTACAAAGCACACACTCTCCTGCAAAGCACACACTCTTCTGCGAAGCACACACTTCCAGTCTGCTTGTTTTAACTCTTTGAAGAGTGGGGTTCCAGTCATTCCAAGTCAGTGTTCTAGAACTCCATTGCTATCAAATACCAGTAGCTATTGCGACGTCGGCATTAGAATGTTCAGTTAAGAACATTATAATCACATATTTTGTCATCTTACACCGTAAAGGGTTAAACTCCCACAGTCCACTGACAGCTCTGGTGAATGTGCGCACGCCTCACACAAACTGGTTCAGACGAGGACAATCCCACCCCCCCAACCCCTCCCACCCGCAGGACACTGACAGCTCTGGTGAATGTGCGCACGCCTCGCACAAACTGGTTCAGACGAGAACAATCCCACCGTCCCAGACCCTCCCACCCACAGGACACTGCCATCAGGGGTGACGGGTGTTTCCACAGCCTGTACTTGTACACTCAGGATTTAATATTTAACTGAACGCTTGGCGAGACAGTTGGGTGATTTTCTGGAACCAAACACTACTAAGTGGAACTTCCACCAGCACTTTTTAGAAGTCAAGGGAATGGAAGCAAGACAACATCTGATTATTTTGTCGAATTTGAAGAGCTTTTTTTTTTTTTTTACACTGGATTTTTCTCTCTCTCTTTCTCTCACTCTCAATTAAATTCTTTTCAATGTGCTTTATTGGCAGGAAACACGCATGGTACATATTGCCAAAGCAAACAAGAAACTTGCAGAAAACAAGCAGTGTAATAATACAAGTAATGCACAGAATATAATTAATACAGCTACAATTAGAGATTCAAATAAAAGTAAAGTAAAATAGTAATAATAGTATTTTGACCATGTAAACTATAGAAAGAAATTAGTGTTGTCACTCTCTGTTTCTCCCATGCTTACTGTGTGGACTGGACGTTCATGGCTATGGATAAAGGTTATATAATGAGTATTGTACCTTATCAGACCTGTGTTCTGTAGTTGTTCCGGAAACCTCCGGTCTGTGCATTTCTGTGCCGCCCCGCCTGCACCGTCACGCCCAGTGCCGTGCCACAGAGTTTTGTGCCCTGTCAGGGTCAGGCATCTCCTTTCCTCTCCTAGGAGAACGGGAATTTTATTCAAATGCAAACTGAACTGCATTACATTACATTACAGGCATTTAGCAGACGCTCTTATCCAGAGTGACTTACACAACTTTTACCCAGCGTTTACACTGCATCCATTTATACAGCTGGATCTACACTGAAGTAATGCAGGTTAAGTACCTCACTCAAGGGTACAACGTCAGTGTCCTACCCAGGAATTGAACCTGTGACCGTTAGCTTACAAGACCAGTTCCTTACCCATTATACTACACTGCCACCCACATACATCTCATGTGGTGAGAACATTTGATTTGATTTGGAAACCTAGTGAAAAAGTCCAACTGTACCAACTGTAGAGATTATGTGCCACAAGGGGGCGCTACACCACTTGTGCAGCTCCATTTTGCTTGGATCATAAGCGGACTATAATATACACTATATAACCAAAAGATTCTGGACCCTCCCGGTCTGGGGCTGTTTTTCATGGTTTGAGCTAGGCCGCTTAGTTCCAGTCAAGGAAAATCTTAATGATACAGCATTGAATTACATTCTAGATGATTCAGTTTGGGGAAGGCCCTTTGCTGTTTCAGCATGATAGTGCCCCCGGGCACACAGCGAGGTCCATATAGATATGGCATTGTCAGGATCAGTGTGGAAGGACTTGACTGGTCTGTACAAAGCCTTGACCTCATCCCCATCCAACAGCTCTTGGATCAATTGGAAAGCCAACTGCGAGCCAGGCCTAATCGCCCAATCAGTGCCTGACCTCACTAATGCTCTTCTGGCTGAATGGAAACAGATCCCTGCAGCAATTCTCCAGCATCTATTATAAAGCCTTCCGAGAAGAGTGGAGGTTATTATATCAGTAAAGGGTGGACTAACTCCATATTAATGCCCATCATTTTGAATGAGATCTTGGATGTCAGGTGCCCACATACTTTTGGCCATGTAGTATATATGTGTGTGTGTGTGTGTGTGTGTGTGTGTGTGAGTGTGTGTGTGTGTGTGTGTGTGAGAGTGTGTGTGTGTGTGAGTGTGTGTGTGAGTGTGTGTGTGTGTGTGTGTGAGTGTGTGTGTGTGTGTGAGTGTGTGTGTGTGTGTGTGTGTGTGTGTGTGAGTGTGTGTGTGAGAGAGTGTGTGTGTGAGTGTGTGTGTGTGTGTGAGTGTGTGTGTGTGTGTGTGTGTGTGTGTGTGTGTGTGAGTGTGTGTGTGTGTGAGTGTGTGTGTGTGTGTGTGTGTGTGTGAGTGTGTGTGTGTGAGTGTGTGTGTGAGAGAGTGTGTGTGTGAGTGTGTGTGTGTGTGTGTGTGTGTGTGTGTGAGTGAGTGTGTGTGTGTGAGTGTGTGTGTGTGTGTGTGTGTGTGTGTGTGTGAGTGTGTGTGTATTTAGTTTAGGCTGTAAGGCTGTTCATGATCCCCTGCCTCAGCCTCGGCCTCTCGCTGTCTGCGTCACGCCATTCCGTAGCAGTCGCCAGTGTGGAGCGGAAACGTGCGGTGAAGGAGACTTAATGAAAAAATAAAATAAAATAAATCTGAGCGAGATTCGCAAGAGCGTTCATCTAAAAAAAAAAAAATCAAAAAGCTAGGCCCGAGGTCTCTTCTCTCCTCCTTCTATGGGAAACGCTCTTTCCTCCCCAATGGCTCGCTGTTATTCTTCCGCTCAGTGAAACCAGAGGGTACTGATCGGAGCAGGGGATTTTAACGGCAGCTCATAGGGATTCGGGTGTGTGGGGGGGGGGGGGGGGGGGGGGGGGGGGGGGGGGGGGGGGAGTGGGACCGTCGCCTTACACCTGGGCCACAGATTGCGCTTATGAAAACAGGACGGGGCGAGACGCAAAGTCACCTCCAGCACATCACAAGCCTCACACAGACAAACTCAGAATTCCCCTCGGTTTGTCTCTCTCTCTTGTCATAGGCAATTCATACACACACACAAACACACACTCACTCACAATCACACAACCAGAAACACACACACCTGCAATTAAAGAACACTTGTACAGTGACACACATACTCACACATAAACATGCACGCACGCGTGTGCGTATGTACGTACATACATACACACACACACACATTCATTCATACTCACATGCAAACACACAACCACACACACACACACTCACTCACATATACAATGACAAGCCGGGGAATGGACGGGGTGGGGGGGGGATGCTCACTTTCTGTCAAAAAATCTTTCCCTAGACAGCTGTTCTCCCAGCATCCCAACATAGAACATGGTGTTCGGGGGCCCTGTGCTTACAGAGCCGAAGGGTTTGCATGGTGTTGGGGGGCCCTGTGCTTACAGAGCTGAAGGGTTTGCATGGTGTTGGGGGGCCCTGTGCTTACAGAGCTGAAGGGTTTGCATGGTGTTGGGGGGCCCTGTGCTTACAGAGCTGAAGGGTTTGCATGGTGTTGGGGGGCCCTGTGCTTACAGAGCCGAAGGGTTTGCATGGTGTTCGGGGGCCCTGTGCTTACAGAGCTGAAGGGTTTGCATGGTGTTCGGGGGCCCTGTGCTTACAGAGCTGAAGGGTTTGCATGGTGTTGGGGGGCCCTGTGCTTACAGAGCTGAAGGGTTTGCATGGTGTTCGGGGGCCCTGTGCGGGGTCCCTGTGCTTACAGAGCTGAAGGGTTTGCAGGACTATATAAAGATGAGGTCCCGGTCCAATCTGGCGTCATCTCTGAATCTAAGACTTCTACACACCAGCTCCACCCAGCGCCCGCCTCACTGGGCAAATCCTGCTTCTCCATCCTCTCTGCTTTGTTTAAGATATGATATACTTTATTGAAACCTGTGGGGTAATTTGTCCTCTGCATTTTGACCCATCCTTAGTTACCTAGGAGCAGTGGGCAGCCACAGTGCAGCGCCCGGGGACCAGCTCCAGTTTTGAGGCCAGTGCCTTGGTCAAGGGCACCTGCAGGAGCGCACCTAACATGCATGTCTTTTAGTGTGGGAGGAAACCGGAGTACCCGGAGTAAACCCACGCGAACACGGGAAGAACATGCAAACGCACAGAAAGGCCCCAAGCCGAGATTCGAACCCACGACCTTCTTTCTGTGAGGCAACAGTGCTAACCACTATGCCACCGTGTCCCCCGTTTAATGACAGGGGAGCGCAGGGTGAAACCTAGCACGGGGTAAAATGTAACACAGACTTTTTACGTAGATGCATCCAGCTTGAACCATCTCTCCAAGGAACAGCGAGAGAGTTCAATAAATATTTTGGGAGATATAGCCTAAAGTCTGTTTTGGCTATATGCAAGTGAATTTTTATTTATTTATTTATTTATTTTTATTTTTTTACCGTAAGTGTTTTTCAGCTACTGTGTTGTGTGTGTATGTCAAGGAATCCAATGAAATCGTAATCGTCAACAGTTGTTTAGTGACCAACAGATTGCTTCCTGGGATTGCTAGCCCGGCAAAAGTGCAGACACCACCCCCCCCCGAACCCCCCCCATTTTGTACGTTGAAAAAACACATTTTCAACGTACAAAAATGCCAAGTTACTCACACATACAAGACCAGTCCAGGCCTGCCATTAAAAGTATTGAAATCAAAATGACGCCAAGTTATGGTACTACAAACAATATAGGCTATCTTGCCTCACCGAAATGAAATAAGATGTATTCCAAAGCAATGCTACCCAATATTTCCTCAATTCTTTCAAGTCACTTGGCCCTGTGTTTTGTAATCTTACCATTTCACAATGTCATGCAAACTTTGTGTCAGATCAAAGAGTCAAATATTTCGAATTGCCTCATGGAACACATTGAAATTCATGTACAAAAGTGCTGCTGAGTAACTACAGGAAGCATACTTCTCCAGAAAACATGTTTATACTTGCTTCTGAACTGAATTTGAGTACATGTACAAGTTATTGTATATTTGCTATGTACAATAAATACTGCATGTAAAATACATATTGTACATACATACATAGAGAACTTCTTTATCCCCATGGGGACATTTCCCTCGCAGCATGTTATATTCACATTTATGAACACACACTTATACCAAGAAACATACTATCATTCACGCAACAGAAAGGCTGGGCAGCGAAATACATATATACCAATACAAACTGGACATATACACGCCTATTCAATCAATCTTGACTGTGAGAGAGCCATCCACACATATGTTTGGCCTGTCCATGTAGTGCATGCTTATACACACAGGGCCAAGTGAATTGAGGAAATATTGGGTAGCATTGCTTTGGAATACATCTTATTTCATTTCGGTGAGGCAAGATAGCCTATATTGTTTGTAGTACCATAACTTGGCGTCATTTTGATATCAATACTTTTAATGGCAGGCCTGGACTGGTCTTGTATGTGTGAGTAACTTGGCATTTTTGTACGTTGAAAACGTGTTTTTTATGAGATATCATTTCTTTTTGCAAAGCGTTTTATTATGAGAGTGAGAAATGCGAAGTGACCCTGTAAGAAACGGTTGTGGATTATGGCTATCCTTGTGTGAATTTGTACAGTCTGATGAGCGTGTACTGTTTAGCAGTTTCGGTTTGCTATATATGTAAAACGGTGGCTGTGACAAAGGGTACGGTGGTGTAAGTGTAAACGCAACAGAAACCCAGGTGTAATATGGCCAGTGTATGTACTCACGGATTTTACGGCCATTCAACGAGCCTTGATTGAGATAAGGATCAGCAAGCCCGTAGAATTAGAGCTGCCTAGGTCGCAACTTGTGTACCCTGCTGTCCTGCTCCGTTGTCTGTTATTTCGTGAAGATGCACTTTTAGTGTTTGTAAGGTTTATCTCATAAAAAACACATTTTCAACGTACAAAAATGCCAAGTTACTCACACATACAAGACCAGTCCAGGCCTGCCATTAAAAGTATTGAAATCAAAATGACGCCAAGTTATGGTACTACAAACAATATAGGCTATCTTGCCTCACCGAAATGAAATAAGATGTATTCCAAAGCAATGCTACCCAATATTTCCTCAATTCTTTCAAGTCACTTGGCCCTGTGTTTTGTAATCTTACCATTTCACAATGTCATGCAAACTTTGTGTCAGATCAAAGAGTCAAATATTTCGAATTGCCTCATGGAACACATTGAAATTCATGTACAAAAGTGCTGCTGAGTAACTACAGGAAGCATATTTCTCCAGAAAACATGTTTATACTTGCTTCTGAACTGAATTTGAGTACATGTACAAGTTATTGTATATTTGCTATGTACAATAAATACTGCATGTAAAATACATATTGTACATACATACATAGAGAACTTCTTTATCCCCATGGGGACATTTCCCTCGCCGCATGTTATATTCACATTTACGAACACACACTTATACCAAGAAACATACTATCATTCACGCAACAGAAAGGCTGGGCAGCGAAATGCATACTGTGGCAGACGGCAGGGAGAGGTGAGGGGAGTGGTAATTGAGGGCAGATATGTTTCCGCCCGCTGGCTCCACCCCCGAGCCTTATATGGACTTCCTGCCCCAACGAGGCAAGCCTGGGCCTAATTAAGCCATTAAGGGCAGAGGGATAAAAGGGGAAGCGGAGTGCACGAACGGCGCAAAGTACCGTGAGGGAAACGCGTGTTGTGGAGAGTAAGTGAGAGCGAAAAATATCTGTGTGATTACCTGTTGTGACCCGGACTGTTTGACTAACCCCGCTGTGTACCGAACTGTTTTGGCTGAGGACCTGGTTTTTGGATATCCCTGGATTACAGAATAGGACAACGAGAACGGATTGTGGACTTTGGATTGGTTGCTGAATTTCCCCTTCCCCTCCTTGTGTAAATTTTCCCTAAATAAATCCCCCCCATTTCACTCCAGTTGTGTTTCGTGTGATTGTTTAGTTATCGAATTGGTGACGTGGAAACCCCACACCCGTGAGCCTGCCACATATGGTGGAGAATGCGGGCACTACCCAAGCTCAATAACTAAACAGACACGGAGCATAATGGAAGCCTTAGTGAAGCAACTAGTGGAGACCAACATAGCGCAGCAGGCTATGCATCGGGAGTTGCTGGAGGAACAGCGTCAGCAGACCGCTCTCCTGCGAGCTGAACTCAGCCAGCTAACAGCCGCCCATGCTGCCGTGGCTGCAGGCGCAGCAGTCTCCCATCCTAAACCCAGTATATTTCTGCTGAAACTAACAGAAGCTGATGACATCGAGGCTTACCTCCAAGCCTTTGAGAGGACGGCGGCTAGGGAGAAATGGCCCCAGGCTCAATGGGCCAGCCTGCTAGCACCCTTCCTGTCCGGCGCGGCACAGAAGACCTATCAGGATCTGACGGCTGAACAGGCGACGCATTATGAAGGGCTGAAAAAGGAGATCCTGCGCCGGTATGGTTACACACTGATCGGCCGGGCGCAACGGTTCCATGATTGGACGTATGATGCCACAGCGTCCCCCCGATCACAAATGCATGATCTGATTAGGCTGACCAAGAGCTGGCTAACGGCGGAACCACTGACGACCACGCCCCTCGAGAAAGTGGTCATAAATAAATTTCTACGCTCTCTCCCATTTGAAGCTAAGAAGTTGGCAAGCCAAGCTAACCCACAGAGCGCGGATCAGCTGGTGGAACTGGTGGAAGGTCAACAGGTGGCTTTGGAGGTCCTGCGCAGCGGACGACCACTGAAGGCGGAACCCTCCACTCGCCCGAAAGAGCGGAAAAGGACGGAGGACCATGCCTGGACCACGACCAGGGATGGAGGGACCCCGATGGTCAGCTCCCCGAGACGACGCCCCTTCCTGAACACAGACGGCAGGAAGTGCTACGAGTGTGGTGAGCCGGGACACATCGCCTGGAGCTGTCCAAACCGTGATGTCCAGATGCCTTCGGCCTCAGCCAGTGAGGTAGCCACCGGGCGTCCCTGCGGGTTGCTGATGGCATGCTGGGCGGAGGAAAGTAGTCCTACCCCTGTTACCCCGGTAAGGGCCAATGGAAAGGACACCACAGCACTTTTGGACTCCGGGAGTATGGTGACCCTGATCCGCCCCGACTACGCCCAGTCCCCGAACCTGACTGACACCGTGGCCATCACATGTATTCACGGTGAAACTAAAAACTACCCTACCACACTCCTCCACCTACAGACCACAAAGGGACAACACACGGGACCAGCGGGAGTCGTCCCAAACCTACCGGTGCCGGTCCTTATCGGGAGAGATTCCCCGATGTTCCGTCCACTGTGGGCCAGTATGTCCGGAGACGTGGGGAGACGAGGGAACCAAAAGGGAGGAGGAAGCCGGAGAGGCGGGAGGGACACCAGAAGGGGTGATAACCAGATGTGTGGATTCCAGGAAGTGGACCCCCAGGCGTCAACAGAACCCCTCTCTGAGGACGATGCAGATGATGCAAGACTGGAGGAAGGTGAGGAGAGTCTGGACAGCATATTCCCAATGGATCACGAGGTGGCGCCAGAGCCCGCCTCTCTAATGGGCCGGTTTGGGACGGCCCAGTTGGAGGATTCCAACCTGGCCAGCGCTCTCCAGCAGGTGACAGTGGTGGATGGAAAGCCTATCGAGGGGGTAAGTCAGATTACATACCCTCATTTTTCGATAAAGAAGAAATTGTTGTATCAGGTGGTGAAGAAAAACGACGAATGTTTGGAATTGTTGTTGGTGCCCCGACCCTTCGTACAAACTGTCCTGCAGTTGGCGCACTCCCACCTTCTTGGGGCCCACCTAGGGGTGGAGAAGACCTTAGACCGGATCAAGGCACGATTTTACTGGCCTGGTGTGAAGAGGGCAGTGGAAGATTACTGCCGCAGTTGCCCGGAGTGCCAACAGGTGGCTCCAAAACCACACTTACGTAGCCCCTTAATTCCCCTACCCATCCTTTCAGTCCCTTTCAGCAGGATCGCAATGGACCTGATAGGACCTCTACCCAAGAGCAGCCGAGGTCACCAATACATCCTGGTGATTTTGGATTATGCCACCAGGTACCCAGAAGCCATCCCCCTGCGCACCATGGCTACCAAGGGAATCGCACGGGAGCAGCTGAGCCAAGCACAGAAGCAAGAGCTGAGGGAGTTGGTCGGCCAGAACCAGGATGTGTTCTCCAGTGAACCGGGACACACCGATCTGGTACAGCACCGCATCATCACTGAACCTGGGAAAAAGGTGAAATTGAGACCCTACCGCATACCAGAAGCGAGGAGAGACGCCATAAGGGACGAGGTAAAAATGATGTTGGAAGCAGGAATCATCGAAGAGTCGAATAGTGAGTGGTGCAGCCCCATAGTGTTGGTGCCGAAACCAGACGGCACCATTCGCTTCTGTAATGATTTTAGAAAATTAAATGAAATCTCAAAGTTCGATGCCTACCCGATGCCCCGAATTGATGAACTAATAGAATGGCTGGGGACCGCCCGGTTTATCAGCACGCTTGACCTGACAAAGGGTTATTGGCAGGTGTCCTTAGCTCCCGAGGCGCGGGAGAAAACTGCTTTTGCCACCCCTGACGGGCTGTTCCACTACAGGAAGCTGCCCTTTGGATTGCACGGGGCCCCACCCACCTTCCAGAGGTTGATGGACCAGGTTCTCCGTCCCCATCGTGAGTATGCCGCGGCCTACCTTGACGATATTGTAATCCACGGGAACGAGTGGGAGATCCACCTAAACCAGGTGAATGCAGTGTTACAGGCCTTAAGGGGGGCGGGGCTAACAGCTAACCCAAAAAAATGTCGACTCGGCCTACGGGAGGCTGAGTACCTGGGGTACACGATCGGGAGGGGATGTGTAAAACCCCAGGTGAAGAAAGTGGAGGCGATTCGGGACTGGCCACGCCCCCGCACCAAGAAGCAAGTACGCACGTTTGTGGGGTTGACGAGCTACTACAGGAGATTTGTTCCCAACTTTGCCTCCCGAGCCAGCCCCCTGACGGATCTGACCAGGAGCCATCTGCCCGCCCAGGTGATATGGACCGAGGAGGCGGAGAAAGCCTTCCAGGACTTAAAGGGAGCACTGTGTTCTGGACCCGTGCTGGTGACTCCAAACTTCTCCAAACCACTGGTGGTGCAGACCGATGCGTCCGAAACAGGGGTGGGGGCCGTCCTATCACAGCTACAAGAAGGTGAGGAACACCCAGTCGTATACATTAGCCGGAAGCTGTTACCACGGGAGCAAAGATATTCCACTGTGGAGAAAGAATGTCTAGCGATCAAGTGGGCCCTGGAAACGCTGAAGTATTACTTATTGGGACGGCACTTCACCCTCGTAACGGACCATGCACCACTGGTTTGGATGTCACGTAATAAGGACAGTAACGCCCGGGTCACCCGCTGGTTCCTGTCCTTACAGCCCTTTGCGTTCTCTGTCATCCACAGATCAGGTGCAGCCCATGGAAATGCCGATGCCCTCTCCAGGAGGGATGCTCTAGGGAGCTGGACCGCCCCTCCCTCCCGGTCGGAGCTGAGGGGGGGGGTGTGTGGCAGACGGCAGGGAGAGGTGAGGGGAGTGGTAATTGAGGGCAGATATGTTGCCGCCCGCTGGCTCCACCCCCGAGCCTTATATGGACTTCCTGCCCCAACGAGGCAAGCCTGGGCCTAATTAAGCCATTAAGGGCAGAGGGATAAAAGGGGAAGCGGAGTGCACGAACGGCGCAAAGTACCGTGAGGGAAACGCGTGTTGTGGAGAGTAAGTGAGAGCGAAAAATATCTGTGTGATTACCTGTTGTGACCCGGACTGTTTGACTAACCCCGCTGTGTACCGAACTGTTTTGGCTGAGGACCTGGTTTTTGGATATCCCTGGATTACGGAATAGGACAACGAGAACGGATTGTGGACTTTGGATTGGTTGCTGAATTTCCCCTTCCCCTCCTTGTGTAAATTTTCCCTAAATAAATCCCCCCCATTTCACTCCAGTTGTGTTTCGTGTGATTGTTTAGTTATCGAATTGGTGACGTGGAAACCCCACACCCGTGAGCCTGCCACAATACATACCAATACAAATTGGACATATACACGCCTATTCAATCAATCTTGACTGTGAGAGAGCCATCCACACATATGTTTGGCCTGTCCATCTAGTGCATGCTTATACACACAGGGCCAAGTGACTTGAAAGAATTGAGGAAATATTGGGTAGCATTGCTTTGGAATACATCTTATTTCATTTCGGTGAGGCAAGATAGCCTATATTGTTTGTAGTACCATAACTTGGCGTCATTTTGATATCAATACTGTTAATTGCAGGCCTGGACTGGTCTTGTATGTGTGAGTAACTTGGCATTTTTGTACGTTGAAAACATGTTTTTTATGAGATATCATTTCTTTTTGCAAATCGTTTTATTATGAGAGTGAGAAATGCGAAGTGATCCTGTAAGAAACGGTTGTGGATTATGGCTATCCTTGTGTTGAAATGGGGTCAGAATGTACAGAATTTAATGTTTTTAAGGGCTGAGTGTCTGTGGCTGTTGTGGTTATTTCTGTGGGGAACCCTGAAAAGTGCCAAACTCTGGGTGCTGTATAGGTATGGGGCATGCCTCCGCCAAGGCGTAACTTGGCGGGATGGCATACCTGCCATCCCAATTTTCACCGACAAAGTGTAGGTAGGCCACAAAAAACATATTTGTAATCAAAAAATTAATTAAAGAGTGTTTGTATCATACAACATGGAATTGTATTGAATTGCCTTTGTGTTAACTTTCAAAGCTATTAACACTGATGGGTGTACCCCACGCCGCATTAGTTTTTACCCCCAGCCTCGGGGTTGAATGTAACATTTCACTCTCGGTACTTTCAGTCAGATTGCTAGTGAAGGGTGTGTCCCAGAAATGTAATTGCGGTGTGTAATCCTAGCAAAGGTAGGTTGTTTGTATTAAAAATGATTTGTCAGTCTCTAGTAATATTTTTAGAATTGAGCCAAAATATGAAAACTGTTAATTACTTCGCTGCTCTCCCTATATGTATGCCTTTAAAAGCTCAATCAGTGTATTTAATGGTATACACACACGCCTTTAAAAGCTCAAGCAGTGTATTTAATGGTATACACACACATGCCTTTAAAAGCTGAATCAGCATATTTAATGGTATACACACATATGCCTTTAAAAGCTCAATCAGTGTATTTAATGGTATACACACACATGCCTTTAAAAGCTGAATCAGCATATTTAATGGTATACACACATATGCCTTTAAAAGCTCAATCAGTGTATTTAATGGTATACACACATATGCCTTTAAAAGCTGAATCAGCGTTTATTCGACCCAAGTATTTTGATTAGAAAAAGGAGAACATGTTCATCTGAGCACACTGTCCACACATTCAAAGCTTGGTATGTATAAATATGCGACACAGGTTATATGTGCCCCTCGCCCAAACAGTTAGATTTCAGCTAAGCATGTTACAAGAAAACAACATCAAAGCAAGGATAAACACAGTCTTAAAAGATAAAATCCCTTCTGTTTCTCACCTGAAGGGAAGAGGCTTTATTCCGGGAGTAAATTTAGTCCCCAAGAATATAGACCCTAAAAACAAAAAGAAAAGATCATTAAGAACATAGTCAAATATGTTTAACTAAGAAAATCTTTGCCCCAAAATCTACATGTATATATATGTGTAGGAAAAATCTAAGCTAGAAGGAAATAAACACCACACAAATAAACTTCTGCAAACTGCATACTTAGCAACGTTTCCACTCTTTCACTTTAAGCCATTTATATCTTATATAGACCCTTCCTCCAAGCCAATCACATGTCTTTCATTACATCAGGGTCTACGTCTGCATTCACACAGAGGACATATCAACATCATTGTGGTGTGGGGATGGCTGGTTTAAGCAGCCACACCTGTCCTGTGTCAAGCTAATTAGACCTGGCTAGTTGTCTAATTGGTTAGGAATTGGATAATTGGCCAGGCTGATTGGACCCAGGAACAGGGGTGGCTGCACCTGTGCGTAGTGAGGCAATCAGTGTGCACAGGTTAAATCTGCCATGACCACCCACACAAAGGAGCCTCGGTCATGACTGCATTACATCTGCTCACTTTGGCTGTAACATCTTGCCAACCTTGTAAATAAATGTGGACTGGAACATCATCTCCATGTGTCTCTGTGCTGGAGGGCCCCTTGGAAAGCCACTTCGATGGCCTGTGGCCGGCTTGTTTGCCACAATCATTTTCTGTCACATCCTTAAAACATCCCCCCCCATTCTTTACCATTTGGTTTCTACTCTTCCTGTTAGCTTTCACCTCAGCTGTAACCTGCTCAACCCATTTTATTTGCTGTCTGCTATTTTACACCAGGCTGGCCAGTGGAGGATGGGCTCCCCCTCTATAGACGAGTTCCTCTCGAGATTTCTTCCCATTGGGGAGTTTCATCTTGCCGCCATTTGAGGGTTTTCTCCCCACTGGGAGTTTTTTTTACCTCGTGTACTTGCTGTTTGGGGGTTCAGGCCTGGTGTTTGCTCTGTTTGCTCTTTTTGCCTTGCTACTCTGTAAAGTGTCTTTGTGACAGTTCTCTTAATAAAGCGCTATACAAATAAAACTGAACCTAATTGAATTTAACTTTGCGGATACAAATCACCCCATCTGTTGACTTTTGACTGACCTGCTCTTGTCTTTTTTCTTCCCCTCCAAACGCATCGTCCTTTGGCCTGAACCAGTCCTGAGGCCTGCTCGGCGCTGTTGAAGGGAAATGTGGGGAGGAGGGTGCTGTGGTGGGGGGGGGGGGGGGGGGAGTGTTAATTTAACACACATCCTGAGTGACCCAGGCCCGGCTTTACATTATTACATTACATTACAGGCATTTGGCAGATGCTCTTATCCAGAGCGACGTACAACAAAGTGTATAACCATAACCAGGAACAAGTATGACGAAAACCCTAGAGAGATGTACCGGTCTAAGTGCAGGGAACAACCGCATAGTTCAACTTGGACCCTGAAGGTTAAACTGATTAACACTAACACAATGAGAACGACAACAACGCAGTCTATGGAAAAAATACAAGCAGTAGTTAAGACAGTTAATGCACCTAAGTCACCTACGAAACAGCTGCCTAGTTACAACCCTAAGCTTACAGTCATTTACAGGGGGGATGGGGATGGGGATGGGGAGAGGTGCAGCCTGAAGAGGTGCACAGAAAAGTGCAAACGAGTGCAACATGAGTCTATTGCGCCCTCTGGTGCTAATCATCCAGAAGTGCGCATTAGAAGTGCGGTGTGCTGCTGTTTAACGAATTCATTTCTGCTCGATTTTGTAGCGGTCCATGGACGCTCTTCATCAGTAAACACGGAGGCCTCTTCATCAGGAACACTGCCGATCAGGCCTGACCCACGCGGGCGTGGCCTGTGACATCGAGCGATACAGTTATTTGGATCAAACAGACATTAGACGGGAACCAGAGAATAATGTACAGTCTAGGGATACATAGATTTTCACCGACATAGTGCAGGTAGGCCACAAAAAACATATTTGTAATCAAAAAATTAATTAAAGAGTGTTTGTATCATACAACATGGAATTGTATTGAATTGCCTTTGTGTTAACTTTCAAAGCTATTAACACTGATGGGTGTACCCCACGCCGCATTAGTTTTTATCCCCAACCTCGGGGTTGAATGTAACATTTCACTCTCGGTACTTTCAGTCAGATTGCTAGTGAAGGGTATGTCCCAGAAATTTAATTGCGGTGTGTAATCATAGCAAAGGTAGGTTGTTTGTATTAAAAATGATTTGTCAGTCTCTAGTAATATTTTTAGAATTGAGCCAAAATATGAAAACTGTTAATTACTTCCCTGCTCTCCCCTATATGTACGCCTTTCAAAGCTCAATCAGTGTATTTAATGGTATACACACATATGACTTTAAAAGCTCAACCAGTGTATTTAATGGTATACACACATATGACTTTAAAAGCTCAATCAGTGTATTTAATGGTATACACACATATGACTTTAAAAGCTCAACCGGTGTATTTAATGGTACACACACATATGACTTTAAAAGCTCAACCGGTGTATTTAATGGTACACACACATATGACTTTAAAAGCTCGACCGGTGTATTTAATGGTACACACACACATATGCTTCCAGATCTTTGAATCCGAATCCGCCCATCAGCATACGAGGAACGCGGCATCCCGCAGAAAAATTCTAAAAAACTATTGGCAAAGGGTTTTTGGATCCAGCCCGGACATACACTTGAGGTCAAGCGGAAAATCAGTCGCGCTTTTATATAGTCCGAAAAACATTTCCTCTCTGCCCAATGTAGAGGCAAATAGCCCAACATCACCGGACACCGCCCAGTGACAGCTATTATCGTAAATTGAAACTAAAACGAAAAGCATGCGTGAAAAAACCTTACTGTAAACTGAAATAAAAATAAAAACGAGTTTTAAAAAAACGAAATGGAAACTAGACAAACGAGCTACAATAAAAATACACATGAAATGTTTTTAGCTTTCGTCTTTTTGATAATTAATGAACAAGGTAAGGAAGAGATCGTTTGGGGTGGATAATTTCCCCCATTTTTCAGTAGAACGGTACTTCACACGATGATGGTCATGAGATATAGACCAAGAAATAATAATAAATAAATAAAAACTCGTCCCATGGACACCTCAATGCCAACGTGCATCGTCTACTTCCGCTGTGGTCTGAAGACTATCTATCAAGACTAACTATCACCACTCTGCGGGGCACTCCCAATATGGGATCATATTTATCACTTAAACTCCCCCTCTTTCAAGATACATACGTAGGCCTACTTCCTGTACCACTTTCGTGTTACATTTACCTCCGCCTCGCACTTTCATTGTAATGTGTATCATTATCTTGATGCCTCCTAGTTTGACTTAGCATAGGTTAGGGCAGAGAATAATGTGTGAACTGGACTTAATGTGTTCATGGGCAGGGTGTGGGAAAGTGCCAATGCGCGTGCCAATGCGCGTGTGTGTGCGTGTCTGTGTGTGTGCGCTCATGTTTTGCATCTGGAAGATGTCTTGTTATATATGTTCTAAGAATTTTGATACTTCTCCTTTGTCTACAGAGGAGGGGGGAAGTGCAGTTTCTCTATTCCTGGAGGAATGGGGGGAGTCCTTGGTGGGGCAGATGTTATCAACCTATTCGTGTCCAGACCTCATTTAAGCAAACAAAGGGAGCTGTGGGAACATTTTGATTGTCTAAACAAACTGCACCTGTGGAATTTCCTCTCAGGAAATCTGTCTGTAAAACCCTCACAGAAAGGGGGGCTAAAACTCCCAATCAGACCAATCTGGCTAATTTATGGTCTGGAAGTCAAGGTTATTATCGGAAACTAAAACCAAAACCAAAACTAAAATAAAAATCATATGTGAAAAGAACCCTATTGTAAACTGAAAAAAAAGAGTTTTTGAAAAAACTAAAACTAAACGGAAACTAGCAAACCCGCCATTAAAACAAACTAAAATAAAAAATACACATGAAATGTTTTAGTTTTAATCTTTACTTATTATTTACGTGCCGGGTAAGGAAGAGATCATTTTGGGCGGATAATACCCCCCTCTCTCCCAGTTTAACGCTACTTCACACAATGATGGTCATGATTACCTGTCGATCAATAAAACAGTCTAGCCGCATTGACTCCTCATGTTCAGGCACAGGCAAATGGCGAAATAACACCGCGTGTCGCCAACTACCGAGTTATCTTAGCAACATGTCGACGTGGCTATAGCTGTACAAGTCACAACCTTTTGCTGAGCCTTATCGAAGTATTACCTATGTATGAAATTATTTCAGTTAAAACAACTAGCAGGCCTATATTTGACAAAGTCCAGCACATTTCTAAATGACTAGCTGGACAGTACCATGTACACAATGTGTGTTCTAAACCTGTAACATTGGCCATAACAATCAGATAAACCAGATAGGGTAGGGGCGGGGATTTTCCACCACTGCTAAGCAATGCTCACTTTCTGGCAAAAAGCTTTCTGCCTAGACAGCTGTTCTCCCAGCATCCCAACATAGAACATGGTGTTCGGGGGCCCTGTGCTTACAGAGCTGAAGGGTTTGCATGGTGTTCGGGGGCCCTGTGCGGGGGCCCTGTGCTTACAGAGCTGAAGGGTTTGCATGGTGTTCGGGGGCCCTGTGCTTACAGAGCTGAAGGGTTTGCATGGTGTTCGGGGGCCCTGTGCTTACAGAGCTGAAGGGTTTGCATGGTGTTGGGGGCCCTGTGCTTACAGAGCTGAAGGGTTCACATGGTGTTCGGGGGCCCTGTGCTTACAGAGCTGAAGGGTTTGCATGGTGTTCGGGGGCCCTGTGCTTACAGAGCTGAAGGGTTTGCATGGTGTTCGGGGGCCCTGTGCTTACAGAGCTGAAGGGTTTGCAGGACTATATAAAGATGAGGTCCCGGTGCAATCTGGCGTCATTTCTGAATCTAAGACTTCTACACGCCAGCCCCGCCCAGCGCCCATCTCACTGGGCAAACCTCGCTTCTTTGTCCTCTCTGCTTTGTTTAAGATACAAGATATACTTTATTGAACCTTGTGGGGTAATTTGTCCTCTGCATTTGACCCATCCTTAGTACACTAGGAGCAGTGGGCAGCCACAGTTCAGCGCCCGGGGACCAGCTCCAGTTTTGAGGCCAGTGCCTTGGTCAAGGGCACCTGCAGGAGTGCACCTAACATGCATGTCTTTGAGTGTGGGAGGAAACCGGAGTACCCGGAGTAAACCCACGCAAACACGGGGAGAACATGCAAACTCCGCACAGAAATGCCCCAAGCCGAGATTCGAACCCACGACCTTCTTGCTGTGAGGCGACAGCGCTAACTACTACGCCACCGTGTCCGCCGTTTAATAACATGGGGAGCGCAGGGTGAAACCTAACACAGGGTAAAATGTAACACACACTTTTTACGTAGATGCATCCAGCTTGAACCATCTCTCCAAGGAACAGCGAGAGAGTTCAATAAATATTTTGGGAGATATAGCCTAAAGTCTGTTTTGGCTATATGCAAGTGGATTTTTTTTTTTTTTTTTTTTTTTTTTTTTTACCGTAAGTGTTTTCCGGCTACTGTATTGTGTGTGTATGTTAAGGAATCCAATTAAATCGTAATCGTCAGCAGTCGTTTAGTGACCAACAGATTGCTTCCTGGGATTGCTAGCCCGGCAAAAGTGCAGACCCCCCCCCCCCCAGGGGTTAAACCAAACTTGTTACCCTGTTGTTAGTCGACTATAAATTAACCAACTGATTAGATTTGTTAAACTCAGACTGGATCTTAATACATTTATTTAACTCAACTTCAACTTTAGGCAATGTGGTGACGTGACATCGAGTGATACAGCTGTTTGGATCAAACAGACATTCGACGGGAACAAAAGAATAATGTACAGTCTTGGTATACATAGATTTTCACCGACAAAGTGTAGGTAGGCCACAAAAAACATATTTGTAATCAAAAAATTAATTAAAGAGTGTTTGTATCATACAACATGGAATTGTATTGAATTGCCTTACTTTGTGTTAACTTTCAAAGCTATTAACACTGATGGGTGTACGCCATGCCATGTTAGTTTTTATCCCCAACCTCGGGGTTGAATGTAACATTTCACTCTCGGTACTTTCAGTCAGATTGCTAGTGAAGGGTGTGTCCCAGAAATTTAATTGCGGTGTGTAATCACAGCAAAGGTAGGTTGTTTGTATTAAAAATGATTTGTCAGTCTCTAGAAATATTTTTAGAATTGAGCCAAAATAATAAAACTGTTAATTACTTCACTGCTCTCCCTATATGTATGCCTTTAAAAGCTCAATCAGTATATTTAATCGTATACACACATATGCCTTTAAAAGCTGAATCAGTGTATTTAATGGTATACACACACATGACTTTAAAAGCTCAACCAGTGTATTTAATGGTATACACACACATGACTTTAAAAGCTCAACCAGTGTATTTAATGGTATACACACATATGACTTTAAAAGCTCAACCGGTGTATTTAATGGTACACACACACACATGACTTTAAAAGCTCAATCAGTGTATTTAATGGTACACACATATGCCTTTAAAAGCTAAATCGGTGTATTTAATGGTACACACACACACATATGCTTCCAGATCTTTGAATCCGAATCCGCCCATCAGCATACGAGGACGTGGCATCCTGCAGAAAAATTCTAAAAAACTATTGGCAAAGGGTTTTTGGATCCAGCCCGGACATACACTTGAGGTCAAGCCGAAAATCAGTCGCGCTTTTATATAGTCCGAAAAACATTTCCTCTCTGCCCAATGTAGAGGCAAATAGCCCAACATCATCGGACACTACCCAGTGACAGCTATTATCGTAAATTGAAACTAAAACGAAAAGCATGCGTGAAAAAACCTTACTGTAAACTGAAATAAAAATAAAAACGAGTTTAAAAAAACGAAATGGAAACTAGCAGACCAGCTTTGACAAACGAGCTACAATAAAAATACACATGAAATGTTTTTAGCTTTCGTCTTTTTGATAATTAATGAACAAGGTTAGGAAGAGATCATTTAGGGCGGATAATTTCCCCCCTTTTTCAGTAGAACGGTACTGCACACGATGATGGTCATGAGATATAGACCAAGAAATAATAAAACCTCTTCCCATAGACACCTCAATGCCAATGCGTAATGTGTTCATGGGCAGGGTGTGGGAAAGTGCCAATGCGCGTGTGTGTGCCTGTGTGTGTGCGCGCGCGCTCATGTTTTGCATCTGGAAGACGTCTTGTTATACAGCTTCATGCATCCGATGATCTAAACGGTGCCATTAAAATTTGAATGATTTAATTAAAGAATAATATATTTTACATGTAATATATTCCTATCATGATTTACTTTAAACAGCCACCACTGATATTTGAGTTTACCCTATGTGTGCAAGTGCTTCTCAAGGGGATTTTCAGGGGAATTTCTGTTGAGTTTCTCCTGGTGCCAGTCCGTTGTAGTCTGAATCGGTCCACTGCCCCATTTGTTTCAGTAATTGTTTTTTAAAACATATATATGCATCTCATGTTAACGCGACCTCTGAGTCTGATGTTAACTTCTTGCACATAAATCACACAATTCAGTATGTGCATAGTTAAATAGAAAAGACTGAGTCAATGATCTTTAAACAATCACGATGTTAAGGTTGAAGTCGCCTTCATGTTCCGTATCTACTGTGATTACATATGAGCATCTGTCATGGCCAAAGCCTGGGCTACGTCACTCCTGTAGTTTTACATTAAAGGGTAAAACTCCTGTAGTTTATGTAAAGGGTTAAACTCCCACAGTCCACTGACAGCTCTGGTGAATGTGCGCACGTCTCGCACAAATTGGTGCAGATGAGGACAATCCCACCGCCCCAACCCCTCCCTCCCACAGGACACTGCCGTCAGTCGTGCCCAATCGGGGGTGATGGGTGTTTCCACAGCCTGTACTTGTACACTCAGGATTTGATATTTAACTGAACGTTTGGCGAGACAGTTGGGTGATTGTCTGGGACCAAACACTACTAAGTGGAACCTCCATCAGCACTTTTTAGAATTCAAGGAAATGGAAGCAAGACTCACACTCAATTCAATTCTTTTCAATGTGCTTCATTGGCAGGAAATGCACGTGGTAAATATTGCCAAAGCAAACAAGAAACTTGCAAAAAACAAGCAGTGTAACAGTACAAGTAATGCATAGAATATAATACAGCTACAATTAGAGAGTCAAATAAAAGTAAAATAGTAATAATAGTATTTTGACCATGTAAACTATAAAAAGAAATGAGTTTAGTCACTCTGTTTCTCAGGCTGAAATGTAGTGTTCTGCCAAAGTCTTGCATCTCCTTTCCTCTCCTAGGAGAATGGGAATTTTATTCAAATGCAAACTGAACTGCATTACATTGCATTACAGGCATTTAGCAGACGCGGTTATCCCAAGCTGTCAGGATGCGTGGGGGGTTTGGACCCAAATGCAGAGGGGGAAAAATACAAAACTCCAAATGATAAGAACAAAAGACTTTACTTACACACGGGAACAAAAGGGAACACAAAGCCTCCCAGGACGACCTTCAACAAACAAAGGAAAACTTCAAAACACAGGAACACTTGGAGCAGGTACTTGGGTAGGGGAGCACAAAACAACCAGACATAACCACAAGGATCCAGCACCTGAGTCAAGGAAGAGGGAAACTTAAATAGAACAGACACTGACGAGACACAGGAGGGCACCATGAACAATCAGGCCACAGAGAGGGAAGGGAAAATGAGACAACCAGCAAACACTAATTGGATAATTGAAAATAATAATACAATTAAACAGGACACAAAACCGAAGTGCCGCCATCTGTCGGCCCAACAAGGAAACACAGGAACACAGGAATACAGAACCATGACACAAGCAACTTACACAACTTTTATAGAGCATTTACACTGCATCCATTTATACAGCTGGATATATATACTGAAGCAATGCAGGCTAAGTACCTTGCTCAAGGGTGCAACGTGGTCCACTCAGGAATCGAACCATTAGGTTACAAGACCAGCTCCTTATCCATTATACGATACTGCCAGTCAGAACTATATCGTAATTGTCAGAAGGCCCTTGCACGCTGTTTATTGTTGTTAATGAGTGTTAATGAGTTATTTTTGACTTTCCCTCCCACCAAAGGGGTAAATGGCTACGTGGCAGGTCTTATTAATCACTTTTTTTGGAAACACAATGGGCCTCATTCACAGAACGTTTCTAAAATTATTTTTACTTTTGTTCTTAATAACGTTCCTACTAAAAAACAATACTGAATGCTGGCTGTTAGTAAATTTTCAATGCGCAATCCCATTCATGTGATATGAATAAGGAAAGAGCCACGAACAAATACAGCTAAAATGATGAATGTCGAAATGTTCTCAGAAACGTTCTTACATGCAGTTTACGATCAAAATGTGATCGTACGCATGTTTTGTGAATGAGACCCAATGTTCCTAAATATCTTCACACTCGTTTCTCTTTGGTTTCTTCTTCATGTGATTTATTCCCCTGTATTGGGGGGGGGGGTGTCCCATACAGAACTTTAAATGGTCTAATACATTTTAAAAATACATTAAAATATATATAGTTTACACGCAGTGAGCTCCATGTTTGGGACAGAGACATATTTTGCTCTGTGCTCCAGACGTGTACTCAAACAGTTCACACACGGTTAAAGCGCGGATTCTCAGCTTTTATTGAAAAGTATTTGCATACATTTTAATACATTAGTAATTACATACATTCAGATAGTCATGCAGAGTTTACTTTCATGTTTAATTTTATTGTTATCGTTATCTATATATGGCTTAACACGTTCATGGCTATGAATGAATAACTGTTACGTAATCAGTAATATACCATATCAGACGTGTTTTGTTCCAATGACCTTCGGTATGCACGTATTCTACGTCGCTTTTAGCCAAATAAATGTAATGTAATGGCTTACGTCTCTAAGTACTTTACAGTCAGTCAGATAATGGGGCCCAGACCTCCAACAGCATACATGGTTCAGAAAGAAGCAACGTATTCACACAATACAAAATCTGGACTGCGTTTGTATTTTTTTTTTTTTTAATTATTAATTTGAAATGAACTTTCTTTCGGTAACAGACAAGACTGTAAAGCTTAATTTAATATCATGAATGACCGCAACAAACGTAATGTCATGAAGACTGTTCTTAGAGACAGTCACATAACGGAGCATTCCACCGAAGATCCCAACAGGGATATTTTTGGATTTGGACCGATTCTTCCGCCGGTGCCTAGGAACTGCCATTCCACGCCATCGGGACCGGCGCTCACTCCGGTGTTGAACCCCAGGGATGCCTGGGCCCCCGCCGACGCGTTCGCTTCGGCCTCGAACACGCTGAACTCGGCCTTCGCACGCCCCACTCCCGCACAGGCGTAGGCTCCGGCTTTCGGTAACCGCTTCATCGGCTTGTCGGTGTAAATATCTGTACAGTTTATGCTAAAACATGCAGTTAGAGTAGATGGAGGAGAATGGAGCACTTATAACGAAGAGAGAACACAATAGCATTAGTTAAACATGTTTTTGATTATGAAAAATTACTTATTCTACACATGACTTTGGGCTTTAATATCGTCATTGTCTTCATTCCTATTCAGCATTAGTTTTTTTTTTTTTAAGCAAAACGACCACACTTACCAAAAAAAGAAATCTTTTAAGGTCCTCTTCCTCTTCATTGTTAAAACTGACTGTTCATTAAGCCTCTGAATGAATGAACACAATTAGCTTAGCTAACTAAAAAGCTGCCAGTTATCCAAGTTACTCTGATATCTTCCACTTATTGTACAAACGTAAACTCATCGTGTTCCGAACAAAACACGGGGAAGCGGCCGCTTCCACAAGAAGTTAACGTCCGTTCAACGTTAGTTTTTCTCATGAGGAATGTGGCTTATAGTTTTAGGCTTTATGTGCGCTAAGTTACTGGCTGCTAAAGTTATCTTAATTTCAGCTGATTTACACAGTTTCTGATGTGATGTCTGCCTGAGAAGCTAAAAATAGCCATTTCAGTTCACCAAGGCAACACACAGCTAATCCTGCTTAACAGACAGCTTAGTAAATACACATAAAATGTTAGCTAACTCAGAATTGAACTTTTGAAACTTACCGAGGAGAAAAACAATTTGACGGAATCGGAATGTTCGAGACAAATGCGATTCGCGCCATAACAAACTCGGTTTGCGTGATGGCGTGCGGGCGCACGCGCGTTTGATGATGTCTGATAATTGTTACAAGCTCATTGTTTACATAGTTTTGGGTGTAGAATTAGACTCAAATGTCTCTATTTGTTGTCTAGAGAATTATACATCAAGACTTACATGCTATTACATTTACTGGGAGATTTAAATAATACAAGTGTGATATGATGATATGATACTGAAGGAGACGGAGCTCAGCTCCGGCAAGGTGCAATTTGCAATTAATTTCTTGCTTATAAAACCCATCGTTATTGTAGCAGTTTACATTGTTTCACAGCACACTACCTTGCTTTTTTCCCAAACATTTAAAATCGTTAACCTATTGGTATGTTAAGACTTTGCGTGCATGGGATTCTTTAACCTTAAGCTAACGTACAAACCAACATTTTGAAGCGTACTTACTTACACATTCTCTCATATCACCTAACTGCAGCAAAAGGATACATGCCTTATGTCACAATTTGGGCATAAACATGCAGTTAAACGAGTTTATTTTCATTTTCAGTTTTATCGTAATAGTCAGGCGGCCCTTGGACACTGATAATGATTTATCTTTTATGTTCACTCCGTACAAATACATTTTTAATCTTGGTTTTCCCCTCAAAACGGTCGGGGTCATGATGTGAGCAGGAAAAAATACCCTAAAATCCACTCCCACTACAAGATGACAAATGAAACATTTCAGCTCTTTTTTAATTTATTGCTTATAAAACCCATTGTTATTGTAGCAGTTTACATTGTTTCACAGCACACTACCTTGCTTTTTTCCCAAACATTTAAAATCGTTAACCTATTGGTATGTTAAGACTTTGCGTGCATGGGATTCTTTAACCTTAAGCTAACGTACAAACCAACATTTTGAAGCGTACTTACTTACACATTCTCTCATATCACCTAACTGCAGCAAAAGGATACATGCCTTATGTCACAATTTGGGCATAAACATGCAGTTAAACGAGTTTATTTTCATTTTCAGTTTTATCGTAATAGTCAGGCGGCCCTTGGACACTGATAATGATTTATCTTTTATGTTCACTCCGTACAAATACATTTTTAATCTTGGTTTTCCCCTCAAAACGGTCGGGGTCATGATGTGAGCAGGAAAAAATACCCTAAAATCCACTCCCACTACAAGATGACAAATGAAACATTTCAGCTCTTTTTTAATTTATTGCTTATAAAACCCATTGTTATTGTAGCAGTTTACATTGTTTCACAGCACACTACCTTGCTTTTTTCCCAAACATTTAAAATCGTTAACCTATTGGTATGTTAAGACTTTGCGTGCATGGGATTCTTTAACCTTAAGCTAACGTACAAACCAACATTTTGAAGCGTACTTGCTTATACATTCTCGCATAATTTGCAGCTAAAGAATAAATGCCTTAAGTCACAAATTGGGCAAACCCCACCCGACAAACTTTGAAATTACACCAAGCATTCTAGACACTTTTTCCCCAAAATGTCTCCATAGCCTACATTTGTCAATCAGTCACTAGGATCCAGACCTCCAAGAGCAAACAAGGTTCAAACAACATTCACACAATATAAAAGTTGTATTTTATGTTTTTTTAAATTATTAATATGAAATGCACTTGAACAATATTCTATAGACAAGCATAAGATTAAAAAGAGTTTACAAAAACATTACTTTGGTTTCTATTCTTTAATTGTGCTGAAATGTTTATTAGGCTAATGTTCAGTCTTACTGTAAATTGAATTAAATGGGACAGGGGCAAAAACTGAACCTATATGTTCTCAGTAAAACCAGAAGGCACTGAAAAGAAATGCCATCAGTGAAAGCAGCGAACAAGACGTCAGGAAGGTTCGCATCTCTCCGTTTTTCATTCAGGCAGTCACATAACAGAGCATTCCACCGAAGATCCCAACACAGATACTTTTGGACTTAGACCGAGGCGTACGCCGGTGCCTAGGAACTGCACTTCCACGCCATCCAGACCGACGCTCACTCCGGTGTCGACCCCCAGGCCCGCCTTTACCTTCACCGGGCCAGCGGCCGCCGAAACGCTGGCCAATTCGGCTCTGGCCATCGCGCTCACCCCGTGAGACAGGGATGCCTGGGCCCCCCCCCAGGCGTTCGGCCCGTTCGCTTCGGCCTTGAACACGCTGAACTCGGCCCCCGTGTACCCCACTCCCGCACCGGCGTAGGCTCCGGCTTTCGGTAACCGCTCCATCGGCTTGTCGGTGAAGCCTTTTTCTGCATAGGTGCCGGCTTCTGCATATGCACCTTCGGCTATGACAGTTCCTGGTCGGTCGATCGTGTCAATAATGGCTAATAATCCTGATGGGCCTCCCCCGGCCGACATGACTTTGGCTGTGGAAGAAAACAATTTATTTAGGCTATGGCAGTGTGGAGAGAAATCATGCATCTCTACTACCAAACTCTACACAACAAATGTGTACACATGTACAAACGAACCTCGAGGATGCGACATGCTGCAGAGAAATTCTGACCAAGTGTTAGGCGAGGAAAAACTGTTCTTGTAGGCTACATCACTCGCCCTTTATAAAACGCAAAAACGAAAGTAAATTCCTCTGCTCAATGGAGCCTAACCTCACCCGACACTGCCCACAGCCACAACCAAAAGTGAAAGCAACGAACAAGACGTCAAAGATTCGCATCTCTCCGTTTTTCATTCAGGCAGTCACATAACCGAGCATTCCACCGAAGATCCCAACACGGATACTTTTGGATTTGGACCGAGTCTTATGCCGGTGCCTAGCAGCTGCACTTCCACACCATCCGGACCGACGCTCACTCCGGTGTCAACCCCCAGGCCCGCCGTTACTTTCATTGGGCCAGAGGCCACCGAAACACTGCCCACTCCGGCTTTGAAAATCGCGCTCACCTCGCCAGACAGGGATGCCTGGGCCCCCACCGAAGCATTCGGCCCGTCCAGTACGGTCTCTATCCCAACAAGATCAGCCTTCAGGTGCCCCACTCTCGTACCGGCGTAGGCTTCGACTTTCGGGAACGACTTGTGGGTGAAGCCTTTTTCTGCATAGGTGCCCGCATCTGCATATGGACCTTCGGCTATGGTAATTCCTGGTCTGACGATCGTGTCAATCATTTCTGTGGTTCCCGACATGATCTCTGCTGCGGAACAGAACAATTTATTTAAATGGAATATGTTATTGTAGTAAGATCATGGAGAGAAATCATGCACCTCTATCAGAAAACTCTACACAACACACGTATACACATTTCCAAGCCTACCTCGAGGACGCGACAGCCTGCAAAAAAATCGAACTATTGGCAAAGGGTTATTGAAACCAGCCCAGACACACACTTGTGGTCAAGCAGAAAAAATATTGCAAGAGTTAGACTCTACTTCTCACTCAAAAAAGTTGACCCATGCTTTTGTATTCTCTCTCTCCCTATATTATTGCAATGCACTCTTCGCTGGATTACCTAAAAAAAACTATTGATAGGCTGCAACTTGTACAAAATGCAGCAGCCAGAATTTTAACAAAAACCAGAAAAAGAGACCATATTACACCAGTTCTAGCCTCATTGCACTTGCTCCCTGTAACGTTTAGGATTGATTTAAAAATTATTTTACTTCTTTATAAGGCCCTAAATGGTTTAGCACCTAATTATTATTGACGTTCTCTCCCACCAAAGGGGTAAATGGCTACGTGGCAGGTCTTATTAATCACTTTTTTTGGAAACACAATGGGCCTCATTCACAGAACATTTCTAAAATTATTTTTACTTTTGTTCTTAATAACGTTCCTACTAAAAAACAATACTGAATGCTGGCTGTTAGTAAATTTTAAATGCGCAATCCCATTCATGTGATTTGCATAAGGAAACAGCCACGAACAAATACAGCTAAAATGATGAATGTCGTAATGTTATCAGAAACGTCCTTACACGCAGTTGACGATCAAATGTGATCGTATGCATGGAGGGGGCGGGGGGCGGGGGGGGGGGGGTCCCATACAGCACTTAAAATGGTCTAATAAATTAAAAAAATACATTAGAATATATGTACTGTGTACACGCAGTGAGCTCCATAATGTTTGGGACAGAGACATATTTTGCTCTGTGCTCCAGACTTGTACTTAAACAGTTCACACGCGGTTAAAGTGCGGATTCTCAGCTTTTATTGAAAAGTATTTGTATACATTTTAATACATTAGTAATTACATACATTCAGGTAGTCATGCAGAGTTTACTTTCATGTTTAATTTTATTGTTATCGTTATCTATATATGGCTTAACACGTTCATGGCTATGAATGAATAACTGTTACGTAATCAGTAATATACCATATCAGATGTGTTTTGTTCAAATGACATTCGGTGTGCACGTATTCTACGTCGCTTTTAGCCAAATAAATGTAATGTAATGGCTTATGTCTCTAAGTACTTTACAGTCAGTCAGATAATGGGGCCCAGACCTCCAACAGCAAACATGGTTCAGAAAGAAGCAACGTATTCACACAATACAAAAGCTGGACTGTGTTTGTATTTTCTTTTTTTATTCATTTGAAATGAACTTCGGTAACAAGCAGGAGGTTAAATGGAGGTTACAAAAATATTACTTTGGTTTCTATTCTTTCATTGTGCAGAAATGTTTATGAATGTTCACTGTTACTGTAAAGCTTAATCAAATTAAATTTAATATCATGAATGACTGCAACCAACATGATGTCATGTTCTTAGAGACAGTCACTTAAATCCAAAGAGGGATAGTATTTGATTTGGATTGACTTTTATGTCGGTGCCTAGCAGCTGCAGATCCACGCCATCGGGACCGGCGCTCACTCCGGTGTTGTTCCCCAGGTCCACCTGTACCTTCGCCGGGCCAGCGGACATCGAAACGCCGCCCACTTTGGCGCTGACAATCGCTCCGTCAGACGGAGATGCCTGGGCACCTACAATAAATATTTAAATGTTTAAAAATGTTTCCAAATACAAAATTAATATTTAATACATAATTAGTTTATGTTCATGAGCAATGAACCTACAATCCCGATAAAAATATAATGCATAATTCATAATAATATAATATAAAACATATAATAGTATTATATAATATTCATTACGTTTAATAAGAAGAACAGACAGAGGAAACACACCAGCACACATTATGCTAGAGGCAGTCAGACAGGTGAAGACTCAAAACAAAAGTATCAGGAGTACAGCGAAGGAGTTCAATATACCATTCCGCACACTAATCAGATACTGGCACAAGATCAGCCAGGATGAGACTGAAGGCAAGCAGGAGCTAGGTGTAGCTGTAGGTTCCACCAGGAACAGACAAATATTTTCCCCAGATTTGGAAAGGGAGCTGGTCCAGTATCTGAGTATCTGTCCAAGTCAGCCGACATTTATTATGGCCCATCACCCAGGGAGGTTAAAAAGCTAGCCTTTCAGCTTATGTTTTCTGGTTCTGGTTTGAATTAAATGGTCAAATTATTTTTGTGTCATTTCATTCTTTGTAACTATAGCATTTTAACTTTGTGCCAACCAACCCCGTGTTGGGGTGCACAGCTTGACTTTAATCATGAATAAAATCATTTTAGGAATAATTTGTGAACATTAAATGTATCTGTTTTTTAGCTGAGATCTTAATTTTTCAGTTGGTACTGGTTAGACTATTTTAACATATGGTACGCCTGAGAAAAATAACAGAGAGTGAAAAGTGTGCCAATCAACCCCGCTCTCCCCTACACATGTACAAACATACCTTGAGGATGCGACATCTTGCAGAAAGATTCCGGCGAAGTCTTAGTAAAACCAGCGCACACAGACTGTAGTCAGGGGGCAAAACTGTTCTTGTAGCCTAAATCACTAGCGCTTTATAGAACGCAACAAACGAAAGTGAATGCTCACTGCCCCGCCCCCCCCCCCCCCCCCAAAAAAAGACCAAAAAATAATTTTAAAAACAGTCGAACAGCATTGTTTTCAAGGGGATTTCTGTTGGGTTTATCCCGGTGCCAGCCCTTGTAGTCTGAACCGGTCCACTACGCCATTTGTCTCAGTAATTGTTTTTTAAAACATATATATGTATTAACGCGACCTCTGAGTCTGATGTTAATCTCTTGCACACAAATGACCACAATCACACAATTCAGCATGTGCATAAAATTAAATGGAAAAGACCGAGTCAATGATCTTTCGTTTAAAAAATCACGAAGCAATGCAGGTCTGCAAAGTGTATGGCACACACTGTGCCTTGGGAAAAAGTCCCCCCCTCCCCCCCCCCCCCCCCCCCAAAAAAAAAAACTCAGTGTAAAAAAATCACAGCAGTGTAGATCCGAGACTGGCTACAATGTATGTGTGTGCGCATGTATGTATGCGTATGCACACCTCTGATAACCTATATAATATGCATTACTGTTCTCAGTTACTCATAACAAACGCAGTACAAAATGAAATGATATCTGAAGAAAAGCACGCCTTCAACGAACAAAAATGCCAAGTTACTCACACGTGCAAAGCATTGTCAATAAATCTAGGGCTGCCACTAAAAGTACTGATATCAAAATTAGGCAAGTTACAAGAAACAACATTGCCTACCTAGCTCACACAAATTTTACATGCGGTATTCCAAAGCAATGCTGCTACCCAATTTATCATAAATTATTTCAAGTAACAGCCACCACTGATATTTGAATTTACTGTGGGTACGTAGCAGATACTGCCATCCAGATGGTCTAACTGACACACATGCAGTTAAATGAGAGTTTACGTTCATGTTTAGTTTTATCATAATATTCAGGCGGCCCTTGGGCGAATTTAATGAGTGTTGATGAGTCCTTTTTTTATGTTCTCTCCCTCCAAAGGGGTGGGTGTCTGTGTGAACAAAGATGGCACGCTGTTGTTGGCAGGTCTTCTTCTTTTTGTGAACACAGTGGTCCTAAATATCATAGCACCTATTTATTTTCGGTTTCTTCCTCGCCTATCATCGTTATGAAAAAACTAAAGAAGAAGAAATGTGGAGGAGTATCCACCTGCAGCCTGTAAGCAGTAAACCGAAGTATCTTTATTACAGATAAAAACGTGGTATATTATATATTAACGTAGGTATATTATATATTATAGCTGACACCTATTTTACCTGGATATTCTATTAAATAGTCTAGCTGTAGATGTCAGGATATGTAATCTCTGACCTCAGTGCGGGGTTATTTGATCATTGCAAGGCAGGGAAACAGAAAGGGGATAGAGTAAACCTTTCCTCGTGACGAAATCGCTCGAGTGCGGGCAACGATAAAAAGTAATGTCCCGACATATTGTTGAATAATGAACAAGCGCGATATTCTTTGTTTTAACGTTAATTTATCGCAACGATTTCACACTGCGCAATCACGTTGCTTGCTCTCCATTTTCAATCTTGGTTTCCCCCCAATAAGCCTCGGTTCAGGACGCGAGCTGGGGAAAGTACCCAAAAAAACCGCTCCAGCTAACGAAGTTATGAAAACTAGGACGGTTTGAGGAAATCTATGAAATATTAATGAGTACGCGAGTCCAAAACTTTTTACAACTTTTGTTCTTTAAAAATGTTTTTAGGAGTGTCTCCACCCCTGCTCTAAAGATAATTAACACATCTCTGGAGACTGGAATCTTTCCCAACGCTTTCAAAACTGCAGCTGTGAAACCCCTATTGAAGAAGTCAAATTTAGATTCAAGTGTCTTAAGCAACTACAGAACTATATCCAACCTATCGTTCATGAGCAAGATACTTGAAAAGGTAGTCTTTAATCAACTTAACATCTTTCTAAATGAGAACAGTATTCTAGAGAAGTTCCAGTCAGGTTTTAAATCGAATCGCTCTAACAAAAATAGTGAATAGTCTTAGACTTAGTGCTGATGCTAACAAGGTTTCAGTTCTTATTCTTTTAGATTTGAGTGCAGCTTTTGACACGATTGACCACAATATCCTAATCGATCGTCTTGAAAACTGGGCTGGTCTCTCCGAATGCGCTCTTAACTAGTTCCGAATATATATTACAGGGAGACAATGTTATATTAATCTTGGAGATCACGTGTCAGAAAAATGTGACAAATCTTTTGGTGTTGCACAAGAGAGCAGCCTTGGTCCCCTTCTTTTTTCATTATATATGCTTCCTTTATGTCATGTCATCAGACAGCACAATGTTAATTTCCACAGCTATGCTGATGCCACACAATTATACATTGCAGTTGAGCCAAATGATCCGAACGCATTATTCTCCCTGACTACCTGTCTGCCTGCAGTGAATCAATGGATGAGCAATAATTTCTTAAAATTAAATCAAGACAAGACAGAAATACTTTTAGTTGGCCCCAAAGCCAAAAGGGATGCACTCTTTCATAGGTTAGGAAATTTGGCTCCCCAGGTTAAAACAGAAGTAACAAGCCTGGGTAACAGAAGTAACAAGCCCAAGGTGACCAAGAGTGCTCTAAGTTTTAAACCTCACATCAACAAGGTGACCAAGAGTGCTTTCTTCCATCTAAGAAACATTGCCAAGGAACGTCCATTTCTATCAAGACAGGATTCTGAGAAGTTAGTCCATGCATTTATTTCAGGTTGGTTGGACTATTGTAATGCTCTTTTTACTGGTCTT
The DNA here is from genome assembly GCF_013347855.1 of Anguilla anguilla. Classification (NCBI taxonomy): domain Eukaryota; kingdom Metazoa; phylum Chordata; class Actinopteri; order Anguilliformes; family Anguillidae; genus Anguilla; species Anguilla anguilla. The sequence continues at coordinate 35,239,442 of NC_049216.1, read as the reverse complement.
CCAAAAAAATCAATTGAAAAATTACAACTAATTCAGAACTCTGCTGCTAGACTTTTAACAAAAACAAGAAAGAGACAGTATATTACTCCTGTTTTAGCTACACTGCACTGGCTCCCTGTATCTTTTAGAACTGATTCTAAAATCCTTTTACTTGTATACAAAGCTCTTAATGGTTTAGCACCTTCTTACATTTCAGATTCCCTGCTGTGTTATGTCCCTTCACAAGTCCTAAGGTCATCTGCAGCTGGTTTATTAATTGTTTCCAATAGTTCACAAAAGATAATCGGGGATGCTGCTTTTAATCCTTATGCCCCTAAACATGGAACACCCTGCCAATTCATATCAGAAAGGCTAGCTCTGTGGACATTTTTAAACGGAAACTGAAAACATACCTTTTTAGTCTAGCTTATATCTAGTAGCACTGTTTTTATAATTTTTATTACTTTTTAAAAATTATATTCCATGTTTTTATTTTTGTTTTTACTGATTTCTTTGTCTGCATTTTATTTTATTTTTTACATTTTATTTCTGTATTTTTATCTTTTCAATTCTTTGTAATTGCTTTGATCTTAGTGCTGAATGTAAAGCACTTTGAGCTACATTTTATGTATGAAAGGTGCTATATAAATAAAGCTTATTATTATTATTATTATTATTATTATTATTATTATTAATGTTATTACATAATGGTTCTGTCTTCTATAACAAGGAAAATGACTAGATGGAAATGATTGGGCTGGAATATGTCAAATCGATCTGGAATTCTGATCGAGCAGCATAAGATTTCCACTGGTAACCACAACATGCCAAAAATAAAAAATAAAAAATAAATAAAAACAGAAGCTTCAATCGGCCTCTAGGCCAGTTCGCAGCCAAAGCGGAATAAAATATGCGCCAGCGCTGACTGCTCACGTTAACTGTGTCCGTTTATCTTTATCATCCTTCAGGTACAATTTTTCCAGTGTCCTTATTTCAACTTGTGAACCAGCCTTTTCCGTATTTTGTCTCCCTTAGGCATGTCCTCCTCCTTATCACTTGACATTGGCCACATCTGGAAGTTAAGGTTATTATCGGAAAATAAAACTGAAACCAAAACTAAGATGAAAATCATATGTTTAAAAAAAACCCTATTGTGAGCTGAAAAAAAAAAAAAAAAAAACGAGTTTTTGAAAAAACTAAAACTAAACGGAAACTAGCAAACCCGACATTAAAACAAACTAAAATAAAAAAATGTAGCCCTCCTGCGACCGTGAAGTTGTCACAGGGGGTCAGTGAGGGATAGCGAAGGTTGGAGAGGTTCCGTCGCCGTGGGGGGCCTCGCCTGCAGAAGTGAGTTCTGTAGGGGAGAGAGCAGGTTGGGATGGGGTTGACACATAGCATGGCAGTGAGGACAGGGAGTAGTGAAAGGAAGGGTGATGGCAGAAGGATAGAGATGCACTAACACTAACTGGGAGGGCCTACAGCCAGACTACAAGCGCTGCCAATTACCAAATGAATAGCAGCTGATGACTGAGCAATTACCCACAAGCCAAGCAGCTAACGAGCTCCACACAATACCTGCCTAATGCAGTTAGAGAAAATGAGACTAATAAAATACTACACAAACAAACACCAAAACTAATGCTGGGCAAACTACAAAACAGGTAGAAGTCTAATCTAGCTACACTACTGGCAAAAAACAGATACTTAGCCCGCTCTAGGAGAACTTCTGCGGGTCCTATACAGTTGATCCAATTGCACTTTCATATATATACAATCTTACCATTGGTTTTACGCATAGAGATGTCCCTTTTGCGACTGAGTGGTCATATATTGTCTTGGAAAATCCGTTTGTGAAATATACGCGCACTTGTGATCCCTGGGTAGGCTACCTTCAAAAATAGCTGTGCGTAATACCACACCTGTTGCTTACGACGTTGTCACCCTTTTTAGTACAATTTGGCTTGATTGACAATTCATTTATTCAGTAGGTGAAAGTATAAGCTTTCTAACGATGTATAACACGTCTGATTTTGCTTTTGGAATAGCGTTTTATAGGTCAGCGTAACCGAAACGTTTCTCACCTGCCAATGTCTAAATAAATAATATGGTAGGCTACTCTACGCGCAGCACGCAGGTCGCGACTTGATATTTCGTCTTTTGTTTAGTTTTTTCTCAATGTCGTATTTATCATTTGAAATGTGTATTTATGTGTTATTCTATCTGTCTCTGAGGCGCTCTGAAATGTGCATTCTCTGCTAAGTTGAGCAATGGATTGGAATATGTGTGTGACGCATATTTTACTTGCAGCGCGGAAGCGCTGCAGCTCTACATACACGCCGGACCATCTAAATGCTGTTTTATACTTCTGCGTAGTCTGCATAGTTTCCGTTGTGTGCGGCACTCGCGAAGGGCCAAATCATTTGTGCGGCATATTGCACAGGTTGCGCAGGCCACGTAATTAGATTTTGTTACTGACCGTTATAGTTCAAAAGACAACACCTTCATTCATATTTCCAAACTTACTAAATACTGCACCAATGACCACACAAAATGCTCAGCTAGTTGTAACTTGATGCGACGAAGACATTCACCTGACAAAAGCGCTTTTAGTCGCATATTTAACGTTGCCTATCGGTTTTGTGAATCAACTGTTATAACCTGTTAGTCAGAGCCGTATGCCAGTGACCTCATGTCAGCAGTCAACCAATCATCTTCTTTATGGCGTATGCAGGCACTGGTTACTAACTACGCGCTTTTAATTTCTTGAGGAGGTCTGCGTCTTCAATGCGGCCGTGGTCTGCAACCGTCGCACATGCCGCACATTGCGCACAACCCCTACACAGACCCACTTTTACGTGTACTATGCAGAAGTATAAAACAGCCTTTAGTGTTACGACATAGAAAAGGCCTTTACGCCTAGCGGCTAGGAGACATCCATGGCGATGCGGTAGATATGTTGGGTGAAGGTATATGATCATGAGGACAAAACCATTTAACCCTCCTATTATGTTTGGGGTCAAATTGACCCCATTCAATGTTTACTGTCTCTAAAAATATGGTTACCATACTTCATCAGCTAGATATTTCATGACTTTTCCTAACTTTATGGGGAAAACATGGCAAACATGAAATTAACTGAAAAAATTATTTTCAATGTCCTGTACACATGTTGTACACATCGGTGTTGTTGGGGTCATTTTGACCCCAAACTCTATTGTTATATAAAACCATCATTTTGATCTTGAGCCTTTGAGATACCACATTCTGACCCTCCTTTTGTTTCTCAACCACCAATAAACCATCCTGTCATCTATCAACCACCAAGAAACCCTCCTGTCATCTCTCAACCACCAAGAAACCTTCCTGTCACTCTCAACCACCAAGAAACCCTCCTGTCATCTCTCAACCGCCAAGAAACACCCCTGTCATATCTCAACCACCAAGAACTGACATGTTCACTTCCAAAAATGGAGAACTACTATGGTTCGGATCCCCAGTTGAAAGACAGGGTAGGCTTAGTGCTGCTAATGTCATCAAAATGGTTCCAGGCCCCACCAGATATGCTAGCAGTCATGTACAAGACATAAAGTCTGCATTTGAACTCTTCATAACACCAGCTCTGAAATGTGCATTCTCTGCTAAGCTGAGCAATGGATTGGAATATGTGTGTGACGCATATTTTACTTGCAGCGCGGAAGCGCTGCAGCTCTACATACACGCCAGACCATCTAAATGCTGTTTTATACTTCTGCGTAGTCTGCATAGTTTCCGTTGTGTGCGGCACTCGCAAAGGCCCAAATCATTTGTGCGGCATATTGCACAGGTTGCGCAGGCCACGTAATTAGATTTTGTTACTGACCGTTATAGTTCATAAGACAACACCTTCATTCATATTTCCAAACTTACTAAATACTGCACCAATGACCACAAAAATGCTCAGCAACTTGATGCAACGAAGACATTCACCTGACAAAAGCGCTTCTAGTCGCATATTTAACGTTGCCTATCGGTTTTGTGAATCAACTGTTATAACCTGTTAGTCAGAGCCGTATGCCAGTGACCTCATGTAAGCAGTCAACCAATCATCTTCTTTTTACGGTGTATGCGGGCACTGGTTACTACGTGCTTTTAATTTCTTGAAATTTGCGTCTTCAACGTGGCCGTGGTCTGCAACCGTCGCACATGCCGCACATTGCGCACAACCCATACACAGACCCACTTTTACGTGTACTATGCAGAAGTATAAAACAGCCTTTAGTGTTACGACATAGTAAAGGCTTTTTGCGCACTTCCGTGCCTTTTCACACATTTTTTATTCACAGAACTTAATAGAACTTTCCCCCGTTTCCAGCTCTTTTCCGTTTCTTTGCTTTTAAACCCCATTGCTATTATAGCAGTTTACATTGTTTCACTGCACACTTCCTTGCTTTTTCAAACATTTAAATTGTCACCCTTGGTATGTAAGACATGCCTGGGCTTCCTTGACCTTAAGCTAACATACAAACCAACATTTTAAAACTTAATTACTTACACATTCTTGCATAATTTGCAGCTAAAGAATAAATGCCTTATGTCACAAATTGGGCAAACACCCCCCAAACCCCACCCGACAGATTTTGAAATTACACCAAGCATTCTAGACACTTTTTCCCCAAAATGTCTCCATAGCCTACATTTTTCAATCAGTCACTAGGATCCAGACTTCCAAGAGCAAACAAGGTTCAAACAACATTCACACAATACAAAAGCTGTATTTTGTTTTTTTTAATTATTAATATGAAATGCACTTGAACAATATTCTTTAGACAAGCATAAGATTAAAAAGAGTTTACAAAAACATTACTTTGGTTTCTATTCTTTAATTGTGCTGAAATATTTATTAGGCTAATGTTCAGTCTTACTGTAAATTGAATTAAATGGGACAGGGGCAAAAACTGAACCTATATGTTCTCAGTAAAACCAGAAGGCACTGAAAAGAAATTCCATCAGTGAAAGCAGCGAGCAAGACGTCAGGAAGGTTCGCATCTCTCCGTTTTTCATTCAGGCAGTCACATAACAGAGCATTCCACCGAAGATCCCAACACAGATACTTTTGGACTTGGACCGAGTCTTACGCCGGTGCCTAGCAGCTGCACTTCCACGCCATCGGGACCGGCGCTCACTCCGGTGTCGACCCCCAGGCCCGCCTGTACCTTCAACGGGCCAGCAGTCGCCGAAACGCTGGCCAATTCGGCGCTGGCCATCGCGCTCACCCCGTGAGACAGAGACGCCTGGGCCCCCGCCGACGCGTTCGGCCCGTTCGCTTCCGCCTCGAACACGCTGAACTCGGCCCCCGCGCGCCCCACTCCCGCACTGGCGTAGACTCCGGCTTTCGGTATACGCTCCATCGGCTTGTCGGTGAAGCCTTCTTCTGCATAGGTGCCGGCTTCTGCATATACACCTTCGGCTGTGGCACTTCCTGGTCTGTCATACGTGTCAATCATTTCTATGGTTCTTGATATCGATAGGCCTGCACCGGCGGACATGAATTCGGCTGTGGAAGAAAACAATTTATTTAGGCTATGGCAGCGCGGAGAGAAATCATGCACCTCTACCACCAAACTCTACACAACAAATGTGTAGGGGACAGCGGGGTTGGTTGGCACACAGTTCATTTCCAGGCCACTATAGGGTGCTGCCACAAAAATCTAACATTAAAATGATTGCCTTCTTGACCTGAACACATCCGTTCTGTCAAAACATCTGAAGGTCACTAACTGTTGAGGTGAGGACAACCTTTCAATTTTGCAGTGTCAAAACAAAAAAAATGGTCCCCCCACTAAATACATCATAGAACTGTGTTAGATAGAGATATAGAAAATGTATTAATTTCAGTTGATAGAGATAGGAATCAGCTATATTTTGATATGAAATTTGAAAGCCTGTGGTGAGCGATGCTAGCTGGCTAACATCATTTTAGTACAGAGGTGTGTCCTAATGTGGGTGGGGTTGGTTGGCATCCAACCCCGGTATAGCCATTTGTTACAAATGTATTACCTTATGCATTTTACATATGGAAAATTTTCAGACCATTTTGACCCCTACAATAAATTTTTCAATGTTTAAAAATGTTTCGAAATACAAAATCAATATTTAATACATAATTAGTTTATGTTCATGAGCAATGAACCTACAATCCCGATAAAAATATAATGCATCATTCATAATAATATAATATAAAACATATAATAGTATTATATAATATTCATTACGTTTAACAAGAAAAACAGACAGAGGAAACCCACCAGCACACATTATGCTAGAGGCAGTCAGACAGGTGAAGACTCAAAACAAAAGTATCAGGAGTACAGCGAAGGAGTTCAATATACCATTCCGCACACTAACCAGATACTGCCACAAGATCAGCCAGGATGAGACTGAAGGCAAGCAGGAGCTAGGTGTAGCTGTTGGTTCCATCAGGAACAGACAAATATTTTCCCCAGATTTGGAAAGGGAGCAGGTTGAGTATCTGTCCAAGTCAGCCGACATTTATTATGACCCATCACCCAGGGAGGTTAAAAAGCTAGCCTTTCAGCTTATGTTTTCTGGTTCTGGTTTGAATTAAATGGTCAAATTATTTTTGTGTCACTTCATTCTTTGTAACTATAGCATTTTAACTTTGTGCCAACCGACCCCGTGTTGGGGTGCACAGCTTGACTTTAATCATGAATAAAATCAGTTTAGGAATCATTTGTGAACATTAAATGTATCTGTCTTTTAGCTGAGATCTTAATCTTTCAGTTGGTACTGGTTAGACTGTTTTAACATATGGCACGCCTGAGAAATATAACAGGGTGAAAAGCGTGCCAACCAACCCCGCTCTCCCCTACACATGTGCAAACATACCTTTAGGACGCGACAGCCTGCAGAAAGATTCCGGCGAAGTCTTAGTAAAACCAGCGCACACAGACTGTAGTCAGGGGGCAAAGTCGTTCTTGTAGCCTAAATCACTCGCGCTTTATAAAACGCAAAAACGGGAAGTGAATGATCAATGGAGTTTAACATGACCCGACACTGCCCACAGCGACAACCCAAAATTAAATGTTTATAGAGAGAATTTGGGGCGGATAATTCACCCCCCCCCCCCCCCCCCCCTTTTCAGCAGAACAGTACTTCACACGACGATGGACACGATATATAGACCAAAAAAATAATTTAAAAAAAAACAGTCGAACAGCATCGTTTTCAAGGGGATTTCTGTTGGGTTTCTCCCGGTGCCAGCCCTTGTAGTCTGAATCGGTCCACTGCGCCATTTGTCTCAGTAATTGTTTTTTAAAACATATATGTATCCCATGTTAACGCGACCTCTGAGTTTGATGTTAACCTCTTGCACATAAATGACCACAATCACACAATTCAGCATGTGCATAAAATGAAGTTGAAGAGACGGAGTCAATGATCTTTAGTTTAAAAAATCACGAAGCAATGCAGGTCTGCAAAGTGTATGGCACACACTGTGCCTTGGTAAAGTTGCTTTCTTCCATCTAAGAAACATTGCCAAGGTACGGCCATTTCTATCAAGACAGGATTCTGAGAAGTTAGTACATGCATTTATTTCAAGTAGGTTGGACTATTGTAATGCTCTTTTTACTGGTCTTCCAAAAAAGTAAATTGAAAGATTACAACTAATCCAGAACTCTGCAGCTAGACTTTTAACAAAAACAAGGAAGAGAGAGCATATTACTCCTGTTTTAGCTACACTGCACTGGCTCCCTGTATCTTTTAGAATTAATTTTAAAATCCTTTCACTTGTATACACAGCTCTTAATGGTTTAATTTACATTTCAGATTCCCTGCTGTTTTATGTCCTTTCACGAGCCCTAAGGTAATCTGCAGCTGGTTTATTAATTGTTTCCAATAGTTCACAAAAGAAAATCGGGGATGCTGCTTTTAATCCTTATGTCCCTAAACATGGAACACCCTGCCAATTCATATCAGAAAGGCTAGCTCTGTGGACATTTTTAAACGGCAACTGAAAACATACCTTTTTAGTCTAGCTTATATCTAGTAGCACTGTTTTTATTATTTTTATTACTTTTTAAAATTATATTCCATGTTTTTATTTTTGTTTTTACTGATTTCTTTGTCTGCATTTTATTTTATTTTTTACATTTTATTTCTGTATTTTTATCTTTTCAGTTCTTTGTAATTGCTTTGATCTTAGTGCTGAATGTAAAGCACTTTGAGCTACATTTTATGTATGAAAGGTGCTATATAAATAAAGCTTATTATTATTATTATTATTATTATTATTAATGTTATTACATAATAGTTCTGTCTTCTATAACAAGGAAAATGACTAGATGGAAATGATTGGGCTGGAATATGTCAAATCGATCTGGAATTCTGATCGAGCAGCATAAGATTTCCACTGGTAACCACAACATGCCAAAAATAAAAAATAAAAAATAAATAAAAACAGAAGCTTCAATCGGCCTCTAGGCCAGTTCGCAGCCAAAGCGGAATAAAATATGCGCCAGCGCTGACTGCTCACGTTAACTGTGTCCGTTTATCTTTATCATCCTTCAGGTACAATTTTTCCAGTGTCCTTATTTCAACTTGTGAACCAGCCTTTTCCGTATTTTGTCTCCTTTAGGCATGTCCTCCTCCTTATCACTTGACATTGGCCACATCTGGAAGTTAAGGTTATTATCGGAAAATAAAACTGAAACCAAAACTAAGATGAAAAGCATATGTTTAAAAAAAACCCTATTGTGAGCTGAAAAAAAAACAAAAAAAAACGAGTTTTTGAAAAAACTAAAACAAAACGGAAACTAGCAAACCCGACATTAAAACAAACTAAAATAAAAAAATACACATGAAATGTTTTAGTTTTAATCTTTACTTATTATTTACGTGCCGGGTAAGGAAGAGATCATTTTGGGCGGATAATACCCCCCTTTCCCAGTTTAACGCTACTTCACACGATGATGGTCATGATCACAATATGTGTTCTAAACCTGTAACATTGGCCATAACAATCAGATAAACCAGATAGGGTAGGCACCCCCCCGCCCCAGCCCCCCCCCAAAAAAGAAAACAAGTAAAACTGAAACTACAAATAAGACTAAGCATTTCCAAGAAACAAAAACTGAAAAGCTGAAATCCACCCCATCCACATAATTTCATTAAGCCATTTACATCAAATTGTGTATATGTGAATTTTTTTTATGAGATGTCTAGGAATTTGTCACAGGCAATTCATACACACACACAAACACACACTCACATGACCAGAAACACACACACACACCTGCAATCAAGGAACACACGTACAATGACACACATACTCTCACACAAACATGCACGCACGCGTGTGCATATGTATGTACATACATACATACATACACACACACACACACACACACACATTCATTCATTCATTCATAGTCACATGCAACCACACACACACACTCACTCACTCACACACACACACACACACATTCATACTCACATGCAAACACACAACCACACACACACACTCACTCACTCACATATACAATGACACAAGCCGGGGAATGGATGGGGTGGGGGGGGGGGGGGGGATTTTCCACCACTGCTAAGCAATGCTCACTTTCTGCCAAAAAGTTTTCCCGAGACTGTTCTCCCAGCATCCCAACATAGAACATGGTGTTCGGGGGCCCTGTGCTTACAGAGCTGAAGGGTTTGCATGGTGTTCGGGGGCCCTGTGCTTACAGAGCTGAAGGGTTTGCATGGTGTTCGGGGGCCCTGTGCTTACAGAGCTGAAGGGTTTTCATGGTGTTGGGGGGCCCTGTGCTTACAGAGCCGAAGGGTTTGCATGGTGTTCGGGGGCCCTGTGCTTACAGAGCTGAAGGGTTTGCATGGTGTTCGGGGGCCCTGTGCGGGGGCCCTGTGCTTACAGAGCCGAAGGGTTTGCATGGTGTTCGGGGGCCCTGTGCTTACAGAGCTGAAGGGTTTGCATGGTGTTCGGGGGCCCTGTGCTTACAGAGCCGAAGGGTTTGCATGGTGTTCGGGGGCCCTGTGCTTACAGAGCTGAAGGGTTTGCATGGTGTTCGGGTTTGCAGGACTATATAAAGATAAGGTCCCGGTGCCTTGGTCAAGGGCACCTGCAGGAGCGCACCTAACATGCATGTCTTTGAGTGTGGGAGGAAACCAGAGTACCCGGAGTAAACCCACGAAAACACGGGGAGAACATGCAAACTCCGCACAGAAGGGCCCCAAGCCGAGATTCGAACCCACAACCTTCTTGCTGTGAGGCGACAGCGCTAACCACCATGCCACCGTGTCCCCCGTTTAATGACAGGGGAGCGCAGGGTGAAACCTAACGTGGGGTAAAATGTAACACAGACTATACGTAGATGCATCCAGCTTGAACCATCTCTCCAAGGAACAGCGAGCGAGTTCAATAAATATTTTGGGAGATACAGCGTAAAGTCTGTTTTGGCTATATGCAAGTGAATTTTTTAAAACTTTTATTTATTTTTTTTTACCGTAAGTGTTTTCCGGCTACTGTATTGTGTGTGTATGTCAAGGAATCCAATGAAATCGTAATCGTCAACAGTCGTTTAGTGACCAACAGATTGCTTCCTGGGATTGCTAGCCCAGCAAAAGTGCAGACACTCCTCCCCACCCCCACCCCCACCCCCCCCCGCGGGGTTAAACCAAACTTGTTACCCTGTTGTCAGTCGACTATAAATTAACCAACTGATTGGATTTGTTAAACTCAAACTGGATCTTAATACATTTATTTAACTCAACTTCAACTTTAGGCAACGTGGTGACGTGACATCGAGTGATGCAGCTGTTTGGATCAAACAGACATTAGACGGGAACCAGAGAATAATGTACAGTCTTGGGATACATAGATTTTCACCGACAAAGTGTAGGTAGGCCACGAAAAACATATTTGTAATCAAAAAATTAATTAAAGAGTGTTTGTATCATACAACATGGAATTGTATTGAATTGCCTTACTTTGTGTTAACTTTCAAAGCTATTAACACTGATGGGTGTACGCCATGCCATGTTAGTTTTTACCCCCAACCTCAGGGTTGAATGTAACATTTCACTCTCGGTACTTTCAGTCAGATTGCTAGTGAAGGGTATGTCCCAGAAATTTCATAATGTTGTGTAATCATAGCCAAGGGATGTAGGTTGTTTGTGTTAAAAATGATTTGTCAGTCTCTAGAAATATTTTTAGAATTGAGCCAAAATAAGAAAGCTGAATCAGCGTATTTAATGGTATACACACATACGCCTTTAAAAGCTGAATCAGCGTATTTAATGGTATACACACATATGCCTTTAAAAGCTGAATCAGCGTTTATTCGACGCGAGTATTTTGATTAGATAAAGGAGAACATGTTTATCTGAGCACACTGTCCACACATTCAAAGCTTGGTATGTATAAATATGCGACACAGGTTATATGTGCCCCTCGCCCAAACAGTTAGATTTCAGCTAAGCATGTTACAAGAAAACAACATCAAAGCAAGGATTAACACAGTCTTAAAAGATAAAATCCCTTCTGTTTCTCACCTGAAGGGAAGAGGCTTTATTCCGGGAGTAAATTTAGTCCCCAAGAATATAGACCCTAAAAACAAAAAGAAAAGATCATTAAGAACATAGTCAAATATGTTTAACTAAGAAAATCTTTGCCCCAAAATCTACATGTATATATATGTGTAGGAAAAATCTAAGCTAGAAGGAAATAAACACCACACAAAAAAACTTCTGCAAACTGCGTACTTAGCAACGTCTCCACTCTTTCACTTTAAGCCATTTATATCTTATATAGACCCTTCCTCCAAGCCAATCGCATGTCTTTCATTACATCAGGGTCTACGTCTGCATTCACACAGAGGACATATCAACATCATTGTTTTTACCTCGTGTACTTGCTGTTTGGGGGTTCAGGCCTGGTCTTTGCTCTGTTTGCTCTTTTTGCCTTGCTACTCTGTAAAGTGTCTTTGTGACAGTTCTCTTAATAAAGCGCTATAAAAATAAAACTGAACCTAATTGAATTTAACTTTGGGGATACAAATCACCCCATCTGTTGACTTTTGACTGACCTGCTCTTGTCCTTTTTTCTTCCCCTCCAAATGCACCGTCCTTTGGCCTGAACCAGTCCTGAGGCCTGCTCGGCGCTGTTGAAGGGAAAAGTGGGGAGGAGGGTGCTGTGGTGGGGGGGGGGGAGTGTTAATTTAACACACATCCCGAGTGACCCAGGCCCGGCTGCATGCACAACCATAAACACACGTGAACCGGACCCAGTCGGGTTCCTCAGTTCATGGAACACACAGGGGGAGCTGGAGGCTAAAGTTTCAGCTACTAGGTTATGTTAGCTTCAGGGGCCTGTGTTGACACTGTGTTGTCTATCTTGGGCAGCGGGCGGGGTGGTGTAGACAAAGGTCACTTCCTTCATACCAAAACAGCTGCTGGCTGCAGAAGGGAGGGGGGGGGGATTCACCTCCTCTGGTTGGGAATGAGATGGGAGGGGGCCTGTTAAGACAATGTTTACCCCCCATTGAAGAATTTTTACCCCGACCCCGACCGTTGCTCGCAGTACAGAGGATTAGGGCCCGACGGGGTTTTCCAAACGCAGGCCACACTGTTCCCATAAAGTCCCCATTGTCCACAAAGAAAAACCCTCTGGTTCAGGAGGCACGCGGGACACTGACAAAACATGAGCAAAATACAGTTGTTTCATTTTCAGTTTAACGAATTACACCTCTCCCCTTTCTCAGGAAAAGCCGCCTCTACCAAGCTCCCACAACAGAAAAGTGCAAACGAGTGCAACATGAGTCTATTGCGCCCTCTGCTGCTAATCATCCGGAAGTGCGCATTAGAAGTGCAGTGCGGTGTGCTGCTGTTTAACGAATTCATTTCTGCTCGATTTTGTAGCGGTGCACGGACACTCTTCATCAGTAAACACGGAGGCGTCTTCATCAGGAACACTGCCGATCAGGCCTGACCCACGCGGGCCTGACCCTCCTGTCCGCTACGGGACGGGGCCATTCCGTTTGGCGATTCCCCTCAATGGTTCTTTTCCGGTCCATTCTCTCTGCGAGTCCCTCCCTTTCCATCTCTCTTTCTCTCTCACCCACTCAATAATTCCCCCCCCCCAGACCACAACAAGACGGCTAAATCAGTGACCAACGCTGGGGAGTCGGGCCCCATGCCCGTTCTATAGCAGCACAGACCCAGAACCAGAGCTCCTTCAAGAAACGCAGCTGGACACAGCCTTGCTCTACTGAGCTAGAGCCCCATCTGAATTTCAAAGGGTTGCCAGTTTGAATCTCAGGCAGTGCCACTGTCTCTGTACCCGTGAGGTGTCCGAGAGAGAATGTGCTTGTGTGCGAGAGAGTGTGTGTGAGAGAGAGTGTGTGTGTGTGTGTGTGTGTTTGAGAGTGTGTGTGTGTGTGTGTGTGCACGTGTGCGTGAGCGCATGCATAAGTGTGTGTGTGTGCGTGTGTAACTGTACTTTTTTCTGGGGAGGGTGGACATGCAGTTTCCTTTAGCTGAAATTTAAGAACATCGGATTTTAGTGGTTCCATGGTCACCATGGAAACACCAGGAGTAGGCTGCTCGAGAGAGTGAGAGAGAGAGAGAGAGAGAGAGAGAGAGAGAGAGAGAGAGAGAGAGTGAGTGAGTGAGTGAGAATGAGAGAGAGATCGTACATCAAACAGACTGTACAACTCATTACCAGCACAAAACAGAACATTTCCCTTTCCCTATTGGACCAAAAATCACAGTAAATAAAGGGAGTGGCCAACAGTCCCGTCAGACTGCATACTGCACATAACAGCTTAAAGAGCAGTAACACCCCCCCTCCCAAACCCTATCCCTAACACCCCCCCCCACCCCAAAAGGCCATTCAGGCCGTGTTGTTTTCGTCACCGTGTATCCAGCTTATCACTGGGACCACTCACCTGTAAGAGAGGCTCCAGGTGGGGTCTACAGCACCTGACCACACACTGCAGGGCGGGGCTGTTCTGAGAGGCCACGCCCCCTCTGGGTCCCTCTCTCTCCTCAGCACTAACTCTGCAGCAGCCAGGAGAAACCAGGGAGAAAGTGAGTAACAGTTCAACAAACACACACTGATATATACACACACACTGATACTCACACACACACACACACTGATACACACACAGATACACACACACTGATACTTACACACACAGACACACTGATACTCACACACACACACACACACTGATACACACACACACACAGATACACACACACTGATACTTACACACACAGACACACTGATACTCACACACACAGATACTTACACACACACAGACACTGATACTTACACACTCTCACACACACACACACACTGATACTTACACACACAGACACTGATACTTACACACACACACACACACACACACACACACTGATACTCACACACACACACACACACACTGATACTTACACACACAGACACTGATACTTACACACTCACACACACACACACACACTGATACTTACACACACAGACACTGATACTTACACACACACACACACACACACACACACACTGATACTCACACACACACACACACACACACTGATACACACACACACTGATACTTACACACACAGACACTGATACTCACACACACAGACACACTGATACTTACACACTCACACACACACACACACTGATACTTACACACACAGACACTGATACTTACACACACACACACACACTGATACTTACACACACAGTCTCACACACAGACTCACACACACTCTTGCTCTCTCATACTCACTCACACACAAGCACTTGTACACACGCACACACACTCTCACACACAGTCACACACACTCTCTCCCAAACACACACACATTTTTTGTCACACACGCATGCACTCACTCACACGCGCACAGACAAGCTCGCACACGCACACGCACACACACAAACAGACTCACACACACACACACACACACACACACACACACACACACTGATACTTACACACACAGTCTCACACACAGACTCACACACACTCTTGCTCTCTCATACTCACTCACACACAAGCACTTGTACACACGCACACACACTCTCACACACAGTCACACACACTCTCTCCCAAACACACACACATTTTTTGTCACACACGCATGCACTCACTCACACACGCACAGACAAGCTCGCACACGCACACGCACACACACAAACAGACTCACACACACACACACACACACACACACACACACACACACACACACAGGCTTTGGTTCCTCGGTCTTCCCCAGTTTGGATCTAATAAAGTCTGGGCATGAGGTCAGAGAGCGTTCCGCAAACTGCGCTAATATTAGCCCGTTAGCATTCCCGCCGGCCCGGGTCCGGTTTCACAGCCCGTTAGCATTCCCCCCGGCCCGGGTCCGGTTTCACACCTCAGCTCACGTGGAGATGATGAAATAATATGTTTGAGGAAGGGGACGGTGCGCCCGTTCTGTGCCCGACCTGTGCCCGTTCTGTGCCCGTTCTGTGCCCGACCTGTGCCCGACCTGCGCCCGTTCTGTGCCCGACCTGTGCCCGACCTGTGCCCGACCTGTGCCCGTTCTGCGCCCATTCTGCGCCCGTTCTGCGCCCGTTCTGCGCCCGGGCACCTCTGCCCTGCGGAGGGTAGCGGACACAGTGCAGCACGTGTTTAGCGTTTAGAGTGACGGGGGAAACGCTCAAACAGACTGGCAGACGGACTGAGCCATCGCCGCGCCCCGTGGTCATAACAGACACCGCCACCTCACAAACCTTTTTTAAAGTATTCTAGCGTGGATTACAAAAAAAAAATCATAAGGACAACAGGAGTATGCACACTTGCAAATATTTATTAAGGAAATAGGAACATTTTTACAAATTTTTAGAAATGAAAAATAAAAGTATAAAGAGCTTTCGTTTTGTGTTTTTAAACCTAAAAGAAAAGGTTCACAAGGTCGATGAAAATAAGACGCTTCTAATCCCATTGCATTAAAAAAGTTAAATAAATATAATCATAATAAGAGCACATGGTGTTCCTCTGTTCTGCTATATAAAAATAAGAAAGTTAAGTCTTCTTGCACGTTGCCGTACGGCTAATGCAATGCAGCTGTGTGAGAGCACAGAAGCTGTTAGCATTAAACCTGTCTGCATACTGAGCACAGTCACCACGGAAACGCTTCCTTCACACAGTCACCACGGAAACCCCTCCCTCTGCAAATCAGTTCAGCCACGTTCACATGTACAATTAACAAGCCAACCTTTTGTCCATTGTCTTCTTTCTCTGTTTTTTTGTTTTTTACGAGAAGGCCTGGAGAAGGCTCACATCAGGCACCGCGTTTCAAATCAAATAAACCTTTTCCACTATTATATAAAAAAGTTTTTTTTTTTTTTTTTTTTTTTTTTTTTTTTTTAAGAGAGAGAGAGACCCAGCAGGCCTTCAGTCAGTCCTCTGTGTCCCCGCCCATATCCCCACTGTGGGTGTCACACCAGAAACAACAAAAGGGGAGGAGCTTAACAATGAGTAAGGAGATGAAAGTGATGACATCATCACCGCATCATAGCTTACACGCTACACTTTGCAGCTTCGACTTTAGATTCAGCCAGCGTTACCGGTGGAGCTTTTTTCAAATATATATATATATATATATATACATATAAAGTGCAGCACCTGCACATAGCACTTCTGAATATATAAATACCTGTATCTCTATACAAGTACACATTTTTATATAAATATAGATCTAAACGGTAGGAAAAGAGAAGAAGGGGGGGCGTCTACGCACAGGATTAGAGTCCTTAAAAGCAGGTGGGTCCAGCCGTCAGTGTGTAGGTGCAGAGGGAGGCGGCAGGGGGGGGGGCGTGTGTGTGTCTCCCCCCGCCCCCCCGTCCCGCAGCCCCCCCCCCCCCCCGTCTCTCTCACTGCTGCGAGTCCGAGTCGCTGGAGTCCAGGCTGGCCTGGGTGGGCGTGGCGGCGTGCGCGTGGGGGGCGGGGCGGTGCAGGGTCTGCGTGCTCCGGCGCAGGTTCTCCAGGGACTGCAGGAAGGACCGGCGCGCCCGCTCCTCCTCCATGGGCGAGGCGCCCTCCTCCTCCACCTCCGCGATCTCGGCGAAGGTGACGGGCTGCGTCTTGAAGCGCGCCTCGCGCGCGCGGCGCGGCCGGCTCCGCCCCCGGGCGGGGCACTTGGGCACGGGCAGCTGCTGGGGGAACTCCTCCATCGCCGCGGAGAGCAGGTGGGCCGGCAGCACCTGGAGCCCGCCGCAGGACTCCATCTGACGCACTGCCATGGCGAGCGGGGACCCGCGACGGCGAGGGACGGGGGGGGGGACGGGGGGGCGCAGAGAGCCGGGGCGAGGGACGAGGGGGCGTCTGTCGGACGCGCGGGAGATTCGGGGGAGTCCCGAACGAGCGCTTTTCCCAGAGTTCTCCCTTCCCTACTCTCTCTCTCTTGCTCGCTCGCCCGCTCTCTCTCTCTCTCTCTCTCGCTCGCTCGCTCGCCCGCTCTCTCTCTCCTCAGAAAGCGAGCGGATTAGAGGCACGCTCCACGCGGGGCGAATCTCGGGAAGCAGAGCGCCCAGAATCCCTGACAGACGGCCGCTCCAGCAGGTCCTCCCGGGTCTGCCTGTGGCTCGGTCTCTGGGTCTCTCCTCTGAGCTGTGGAGACACCGCGGCGCTGCTAGGCGCTAACGCTCTGCCGCTCGGCTGTTTGACGATTCTGCGAAAGGACGGCTCTCCGGTCGGGTATCGTTGTCTACGCAGTTGCGTCCGCTAGTTCTCCTGGCTCCCTCCCTCTCTCTCTCTCTCTCTCTCTTTCTCCGAGTTGTACTAAGGCTGACGACTCAAGCGTTGGTTTATATAGCCCCATGCTACCCACACTCTCCCCCACCGCCAAACACCGCCCCCCCCCGTCCCTCCCCTCCTCCCCTCCCCTCCATACCACAGACACAGTTCCAACCTCCATACTAATCTACCGGAATCATCTCGCCTGTCACACAGATGAAAGGGGGGAGAGAGAGAGAGGAGGAGGGGACTGATGACGAGACACCCACAGAGGGAGGGAGGGAGGGAGGGAGGGAGGGATAGAGCAGTGGTTCTCAACTCGGGCCAGAAAGGGCCGGTGTGGGTGCAGGCTTTTGTTCCAACCAAGCAGTTACACACCTGATTCTACTAATCAAGGTCCTTAGTAAAGACTCCAAAGGTTGATTAGTAGAATCAGGTGTGTAACTGCTTGGCTGGAACAAAAGCCTGCACCCACACCGGCCCTTTCTGGCCCGAGTTGAGAACCACTGGGATAGAGAAGCAAAGTGACAGACACATGCATGTACACAAGGACAGAGAGGTCTGCTCATATTTAGTGAAAAGTTCATGGTGACAACTGATGAAAACAGAGACAGAATGTGAACTTCTGCACACTCTCCCTCCTCTCTCTCTTTTACACACACACACACACACACACACACACACACTCTCCCTCCTCTCTCTCTTTTACACGCACACACACTCTCCCTCCTCTCTCTCTTTTACACACACACTCACACAGACACACACACACTCTCCCTCCTCTCTCTCTTTTACACACACACACACTCTCCCTCCTCTCTCTCTTACACACACACACACACACACACACACACACACACTCTCCCTCCTCTCTCTCTTTTACACACACACACACACACACTCACACACACACACACACACACACGCACTCACAGTCACACACACACTCACACAGACACACACACACACACTCTCCCTCCTCTCTCTCTTTTACACACACACACACACACACACACACACACTCACACAGACAAACTTGGGTGGGATATCTCCAGCATGACTCAGAGACAGTCCAGGGGGGCAAGGGGGGGGGGGGGGACAAAACGTCAGTCACAATCTCCGAGGGGGGGGGGGGGGGGGGGGGGGGGGGGGGGGGGGGGGGATTCACAGGTCAGGGCTGGAATACCACCCCCCCCGCCTACAAGGCAAGACCAGCCAGACTGGGATTCTGGAGCATCGCTGACGGTCGCTACCTGCGCTAAATTTAACGTCTGGGGGGAAGAGCACGTCAGACGAATGACGCTCCGAATGGCGGTGACCCTGGGCGCAAGGTTCTTCACCCCCTCCCTCACCACCGCCCTGACGTAAGGCGGTAACGCATTCCGACGCCGCCTTCCCAGGATCCCTGAATGAGTGGGGTGGGGGGGGGCGAGCCGGAATATTAACCCGCGCTTTTATTAACCCCCCCGCCTCTATTTTTGGAAGTTTGCGTGGCGAGGGGGGGTATGTTCCCGTTAACCGAAGGCGCGGGTGTCCCGTGTCAACGCGGCCTTGTCTGGGTGTTAAACACGGAGCGGCGGCTACCTTCGCTCATTCGCTCTGTTCTCCAGCCAGACCGGGGAACAGGTGAGCAGTCCCGCACCTGCTCACCAGGGGGCGATAAACAGCGGAGTCACCCACCCCGCAGAACTCAGATCGCTAGATTTCGCTATCCCATCATGCACCTCCCACCCCCCCCCCCACCCGGATCAGAGGGAGGTCACGGACCCCAAAACCCCGCCACCAGCCGCACTCCCCCAATGACCTCATTCCCCAGGCAGCCGGGGGGGGGGGGGGGCGGTGACAGAAGCCATGAGGAATTCTGGGTAACCAAGGTAAAAAAGGAAAGGAGGTATGACGAGAGGGCCAGGCAAGGCGGAATGACTTCCTTGCAGATTACTCTCCGAGCGTTCGTAAGGCGCTATATTTACGCTCTTCCATACCCAAGAGGCCGATGGCGGGTGAGGGCATTCTGCAGGCGTTAAAGGCATGAGCGTCTGACGGGGGGTGGGGGGGGGGGGGGTTGGGGCGGAGCACAAACCCGTCACCATTCTCAGCCCCGCCCACACAGGGTTACTAAGCAACCGCCAGCAGCAGAAACGCTGGCTCGTCGGAGCAAAAATAGGATTTCGACGTAGACCGCAAACAGCTTGTCAGACATTGATACACAGCCAGCTGTACTGGAACAGTCACTTAGGACCAACTGCTATTTGATAGCGTACACCCCCATTAGACTCCATTCAGACACCCGCCACACACTAACACACGTGGACACGCTACTTTCAGGAAATCACTTAGGACCATACATACGACAGCTGTTCAATACTGTGAATATGACAATCTATGCGAACACACATACGCGCACGCACGCACCTACCCACACACACACACAAACTTGGGTATCATATAATGTCCCGTCCATCTCCTAAGAAGTGGGGTTATATCACACCAAGGATGAGATCACTGGCAATGAACATCACTAGGCTTAATTAAAAAAAAGCCACCAAGCCATGTTGAAAGAGAGAACCCAGGGATAGCGTCTGGTTGGCCAAACGCCATCCTTCATAATCCTATGGTTGCATGAGCTCGGAAACCACAGCTAAACACAGGATTTGACCTGTTCTCAAACACATCCCTGAACATCTCCTGATTCCACTTAAACACTTTAAGGAAAACCACAAACATTTCATGTTTTTACATCTCCCAAGAAACCACTTGCATTTAAATCATGAGCAGCTTCCGATAAGCTTTGTCCATACACTAATCTTTAAATACATTTTAATAAACGATTGCAATAAATAGTTTCATGGTTGAATTTAAGCCGGCTGACTGGATTAGTCTTACATCTGGGGATTTTAAAGACTTTTAAAGGCTTGATACGGTGTTTGATACTATCTAGTCTAGGTAATCAGAGCACTAATTTAGTCAGGAAAATGGCGAGCATTGTTGGGCTGAACGGCCTGTTCTCGCCATTATATTATGTCATATTACATTATGTTATGTTATTTGCATCCATAAGATTCCAAGTGGCTTTTTGCAGATTTTATTAGAATCTATGTCACACTGAAAACTTCAGCTCTAAATCCTGATGCAATTTTACTTCCAGACAGCAGGAGTGGCTGCCCTTTAACATGCAAGCGGGTGAAAACTGGAATTTTCCAGCACAATTGTTACCGCTACACTTCCTGGTCCGGACAGAACCGGTTCACAGTGACCCTGACCAGTCACACCTCCCCACCCCCCACCCCCCACCCCCACCCCACTCCAGTGCAGGGCCCTCACCCCCTGGAGCACAGGGTCACAGCAAGACCACAGCCAATCAGACGGCAGGGAAAGGGCGGGGCACAGCACGGCCCTTCCGTTGGCATAACAGCACGTCTGGAAAACACTCCCCCCATCCCTTGAGGCCCTGTGGGTGCATCCCCCCCGTGCGCACAGACCCTGTAGCAGTATAGAGTGGGACAGAGGGGACAGAGAGGAGAGAGGGGACAGAGAGGAGAGAGGGGAGAGAGTGGGACAGAGTGGGACAGAGGGGAGAGAGAGCAACATGGACTCTAGCGGTATAGAGTGGGACAGAGTGGAGAGAGGGGACAGAGAGGGGACAGAGTGGGACAGAGTGGAGAGAGAGTGGAGAGAGAGGGAGAGAGGGGACAGAGTGGGACAGAGTGGAGAGAGGGGACAGAGTGGGACAGAGTGGAGAGAGAGTGGAGAGAGAGGGAGAGAGGGGACAGAGTGGGACAGAGTGGAGAGAGGGGACAGAGTGGGACAGAGTGGAGAGAGAGTGGAGAGAGAGGGAGAGAGGGGACAGAGTGGGACAGAGTGGAGAGAGGGGACAGAGTGGGACAGAGAGGAGAGAGAGGAGAGAGGGGACAGAGTGGGACAGAGAGGAGAGAGAGGAGAGAGGGGACAGAGTGGGACAGAGTGGGAGAGAGGGGACAGAGTGGGACAGAGGGGACAGAGAGGGGACAGAGTGGGACAGAGAGGAGAGAGGGGACAGAGGAGAGAGAGCAGCACGGACTCTGTAGTGGGACAGATGGGACCAAGGACCCTCCTCACTCTCTCCAGAAAAACAGGCCGAAGCTAAAGGGGGCGGGGGGGAGACAAAAAACAGAAAAATATATATTAAAAAAAAGGCACAGTACAGTCACGCACACCACAGGCCACGGGGCACGGGTGAGCAGGCTATTCTGGGCCAGGACGGGGTCGTGATCGCACAGCGGGACGGGGAGAGAGGGTAGCAGCCTCCCACACTCGTCTCCTAGGAGGAGCTGGGCCAATCACCATGGCAACCACGGAAATGTCAGGCTGGAGAGGGCTTTCTTTGGGGGGGGGGGGGGCATCTCCCTGGGTCACACAGTGAGAAGTTAACAGTGGGAAAGGGCATTACAATTACATGAAGGAATGCTGGGCCGGGAGAAGGGGGGGGGGCGGGGGGAAGGGAAATCATGTGACTCACTCCGGGAATCATCATGGAAAACACCAGAGCAAAAAACAACAGAGGCTTATGGGTAATTTTCATAAAAATAAGCAGTACTGCTGAGATTTTTCCATGCTGAGGATAAGGCAGGTCTATCTCATATTGCAGATACAGCTACTCAGTTTACTGTCACTAAACCTGCCATGAGTTCCTGTAAGACCACTGGACCTGTTACATAAATCCAGGACTATAACCATGACTTGTCCTAAACTGTCTACACAAGCAACATATTTTTTTCCTTCAGTTTCGGAGAAAAGAGATTTAAACTGACTGCACAGATGACGCAAGGACCCCCGGAAAGGTTCTTTATTTGAACAAAAAAAAAAAAAAAACGTTTCCAAAGCAGGGGCAAAAAAACCCTGCAAATTAAAAGTTTTAAATCTCCAGCTTACAAACAAGTTCTCAGCTCTGTCAAATGCAGCGCAGAGAGAAAATTCCTCCCACGCCCCCACTGGGGAGAGCTGGGGGTCACCAGCAGCGCCAACACAGATCTAACACCAGGAGGTTGCAGTCTCAAATCCCTTTTGGGGCACAGCCATTGTAGTGCCTTGGAGCAACGTTCTGAATGTGAGGAGAATTAATGACTGCCCAGCAGCACCCAACACCCACACACGTCTGACTTCACATTTACACATTATTTATATAATAAATATTTTTATAGAAATATTTAGTAGAAGTAGTATGAGCACCTTTGCCCAAGGTGTACAAATGCTGTGCCCTAACTGGGATTTGAACCTCCAACTTCTAGGTCACAATCCCAACGCCTTAATTTACTGGGTATGAGTTTTAAAACCGAGCTCAGATAGGAGACACAACGTACGGCCAATCGCACACTTTTTATGCGTCCTATAACTGAACAGCCTCTTCAATGTTAAGCATCAATTCAAAACCTCCTACAGCTGCCCCAAAACTGCATTCCACGAGCATATTCAACTCCAGAAACAAACCCCTGGACCAAAACACCACCCCTCAGCGCTCGAAAGGAGTCGGCAAAACCTACGCAGACGCAGCGTAATATTACAACAAAAGGCCTTTTTCCCTTTCTGAGCTTCCCAGGGTCACTTTTTACTAACGCACTTTCAGATTAATGGGAGAGCATTTCCATTGGGATGGCTTGGCGGTTTTAAGAGGACCCGGGCATATGAAACGAGGGAGATGCGCTTTTGTCTGCAGAAGGTCACGTTCTTTAACCAAAGTCGAAGCCGACAGCGAGGTCTGCTGGCACAAACCTCCGGTCCAGAAGCCCAGAACTCCCATTGGCCACCGTCCTCACGCCCCCTCACGACGCACCGTACAATCAACAGACAGCCTTGCCCGTTTGTGTCACATGACCCATGGAAACAGGAAGAGGAAATGGAGTGACCGTTGGGCGAGGACGTGCCACGGCATTAACGGTAAAGCCCCTTGTGGGGGAATTCTGATTTTTTTTGGGGGTAAGGTCAGGGTGCCACTGAGAGGTTATAGCACTTTGGCCCTGCCCCCCTCTCTGCAGGACTGGGGGGGGAAAGGGGGCACTGTTGTTGTGTCTGATGTAACCCGAGAAACCACCAGCCCCCAGGGACCGGGGGCCATATTAAAGAGCGGGAGAACATCGAGATAAGGAATCCCATACGCTCTAACTGCCGAGCCCACAGCCAATAAGCAAGAGGGACGCTGTGACATCAGAGACCAGGGTCAGGCCCCCGGCCAGCTGAAGGCCCTTCAGTACTAACAAAACAACCCTAATATTCATCATCATCATCATCATCATCAAACTGTATTTATACAGGACTTTTCACTGCCCAGTGAAAATCTCAAAGCGCTTTATATGGGCAATTTAGTGATTTTTTAATTAAATTAACTGAAAAATCCTCACAGAAAGTTAAGGACATTTTTTCCCCCCCAATTCAATGAACCACCTTTCAATTCACTTCCTGAAAGGACTGGACTGTGATGACACCACCTCGGGCCTCCACCGTCCAAACACATTCACAGAGGAAACATCCTCAAGCTGCTCTGCACCAAGGCCATGACCCTGCAGAATGTCTAAACTCCTTTGCTTATTGGTTGCTGCCAACGCATCAGCACTTTCCTGTACACAGAGAGAAGCAGCGTCAAGCTCATAAAAGCAGCTACGCAGCAGGGCTTATGTTTCCAGTGGGGATTCAAAATAAAAGAGAAATGAAAATGACTGTTCATGCAAATACATCGCAGAATGTAACTATAAATGCAAATAAATCACTTTACAGCCACATTTAGCCAAAGTGAATCGTGCAGCTCGTACCAACTCTATTACCCGTTAAAGCAGAACTTAACTTTTACAGAGAAAAAGCCAGGTTACGTGCTCTGCAGAGACAGGAGCTGGGATTTGAACCTGCAACCTTCTGACTTGAAAGTCAGTTCTGAACGGCACTGCCCATGTAGTACCTGTAGAGCAAGGTGTCTCAAACATTTTTACAGCATACTGTCATGCAGCAGACAATCCCCCCCCCCCCATAAAAGAAGGCCCCACCCACTGATGCTCTGAGTCTCTCTTAATCTCTCACTCTTTACCTGTATATTTATCATTTGTGCTTCTTTATTGGTTTAATTCTCGCATCAACCCATATCAAGCAGTTGAAATAAAGTTTTTTTTTTAAAGAACAAAATAGCATAAAAACAAATAAAACACAGAAAAAAATTTTTTTTTTTTACTGAAACATGACTGAATACTGAATTTTACTGAATTCATTCCAAGTTGTGTTGCCAATATAATGAGATGCAGCCATGCCATAAAGCATTACTGAGAAAGAGAGAGACAGAAAGGAGATAGATAGGGACAGAGAGAGAGAAATAGAGAGAGAGACACACAGTGAGGGAGAGATAGGGACAGAGAGAGAAAGGAGAGAGAGAGGGAGAGAGAGAGAGATAGGGACACAGAAAGAAACAGAGACAGGGAGAGACACAGTGAGGGAGAGATAGGGACAGAGGGGGGGGGGGGGAGAGAGAGAGAGAGGGGGACACAGAGAGAGCGGGGGGGAGACAGAGAGAGAGAGAGAGAGAGAGAGAGAGAAGCTCATCACAGCAGTATATCCACACCACACTCTTGGTTACGCAACATCTTTTCAGAGCTCACAATGTTCCCAAAATTGCTGTTTTCATCTATGATCATATCCACCAGGGAAACGCACTACCTAACGAGACCCTGGCACAACGCTGGAGGCAGGAGCAACAGAAAGCAAGAACAGAACAGAACGCAAGAACAGAAAGCAAAAACAGAACAGAACGCAAGAACAGAACAGAATGGAAGAACAGAACAGAACCCAAGAACAGAACAGAAGGCAAGAACAGAACACAAGAATAGAACAGAACGCAAGAACAGAACAGAATTGATGCTATGCCTGGAGTCGGTCCTGAGACAAGTGCCTGCAGCTATTAAAAATAACAGGAACTGCGACGTTGGACAATCACATTAAAGATGAGAGAATGCATACTGCACGTACGCAGGGCCGAGCTTTGAGCTGAATTCAGGGACAGAGCGCAGGCAGGCTACCAGGCATACTGAGCTTTCAGGTGAATTCAGGGACAGAGCGCAGGCATGCTACCTGGCGTACTGAGCTTTGAGCTGAATTCAGGGACAGAGCACAGACGGGCTACCAGCCGTACTGAGCTTCGAGCTGAATTCAGGGACAGAGCGCAGACATGCTACCAGGCATACTGAGCTTTGAGCTGAATTCAGGGACAGAGCACAGACAGGCTACCAGGCATACTGAACTTTGAGCTGAATTCAGGGACAGAGCGCAGGCATGCGTTCAGGTGTACTGAACTTTGAGCTGAATTCAGGGACAGAGCGCAGGCATGCCACCAGGCGTATGCACTCCCACCGCGGCTCTGAGCCAAACACGGGTTCCCTGTAACAGAGAGGCTGCAGCCGATAGGCCCGGGACAGGCACCCGATACCCCAACAAACAACTATTAATAGTCCGGGTGAGAGCTGGGGCCCTGTGGGGTTTACGCGCCTGTTCCTGGGGGGGGGGTAAACAAACTGCAGACGCAGGAAGTCCCGCAGCTAGACTGCACAGCCCCCCCTCCACACGCCTGCTCGCATGTCCCAAACACCCTCCCCCTCCCCCTCCTCCCCCAAGAAAGTGTGGAAATTCCTGATTTAAAGACGGTATCCGTGTTGTTTGCCTTTCCTACGCTTTCGTGCGCAATGCTCACATGACCCTGCGTGCGGCTCCACGATCGTTTACAAAAGGCTTCCGTCACAAGTGCTGTGCATGCGTGTGTGTTTGAGCTCGGTGAAGCGTTCTCCGTCACCCTGCCAATAAAACTCACAGTATTACGCAGTAACTGCAATAAATGTTCCTCAATGCACTAAACGTTCTGAAGCACAGGAAACACGTTTATGTATGCATTCACCAGTGCACAGCACACATGCACGCACGCACACACACACACACACACACACACTTTCTGCACTGATGAAGAAGCACCTGCCAATTATCACTTGGTCCTAAACCAGGGCTAACTAGCACACCTGTAACTTTCATTTTCAGCTGAACTTTGTGCACATGGAAACCGGTTTAAAATCAAGAGGTTTTGTTCAGAGCCCCATTTCAGGGCCTTGTGCACCGGGCAGCATCCGCCCCGCCTCCTCAGCCTAAACGCACTCTGTCCCGGTAATGAAACAAGCCCGGGGATCCCTGGCTCGAGTTACCCAGGATACCCATGTGTCAATCACCCCTGGTGTTCCCTGCGGCGAAGCGTACGCTGACCACATCAACATCACAGGTCCTGCAAGGGGACGAGCCAGCCACAGGTCCTGCAAGGGGCGGAGCCAGCCACAGCCACAGGTCCTGCAAGGGGACGAGCCAGCCACAGGTACAGGTCCTGCAAGGGGACGAGCCAGCCACAGGTCCTGTAAGGGGACGAGCCAGCTACAGCCACAGGTCCTGAAAGGGGCGGAGCCAGCGACACATCCTGAAAGGGGACGAGCCAGCCACAGGTCCTGTAAGGGAAGGAGCCAGCCACAGGTCCTGAAAGGGGAGGAGCCAGCCACAGGTCCTGAAAGGGGACGAGCCAGCCACAGGTCCTGAAAGGGGACGAGCCAGCCACAGGTCCTGTAAGGGAAGGAGCCAGCCACAGGTACAGGTCCTGCAAGGGAACGAGCCAGCCACAGGTACAGGTCCTGCAAGGGGACGAGCCAGCCACAGGTACAGGTCCTGCAAGGGGACGAGCCAGCCACAGGTACAGGTCCTGTAAGGGGACGAGCCAGCCACAGGTACAGGTCCTGTAAGGGCTCATTCCAGGAGAGCTGCTTTCAGTTAGCAGTGAAAAATCAGCAAAGAATCACCAGAGTTCCTTAAAGTTCAGGAAAAAATATTCAAAGGATTGAAGGTAACCTTTTATCGGAACTCGTTATGAAACGGTCTCAAATTCTCCCAGAAATAATTAGAAGATTAAACACAGGGAAGATATCTGGTGATACAGAGTCAAAAGACTTTTTTAAAAATACCTTTTTTTTTTTGGCTGGACCGCAACAGCGGGGACAGCCCTACAAACACGAATGTCTGTGACTGAGTGATGAAGTTACACCATTGGTCGGCCGGTCCAGCCATATACTAGGTTTTGACCTGCTCGTTTATTTTTTAATTCTGGGTTTGGCCAAACAATCCTCTTCCCTGGGTTATTTTTGTTCTGAGAATTCCCCTTATAGCTTTTGAGTTATACGTACCAAAGTTAAACTTGATCCCAAAGGAGGAGTATAGCCTATGATACTGAGATACAAGAACACACAACAATCAAACAATATCCATTTTACAAACAGGTTTTATTGACAGAATAAGGTGAAGAGTTAATTGGCATCCTGATTGCCCTTGCCACATATCTGTCTCTCTGGCAGCAACCAAGAGGACAAACAGGAGAGAACAAAAAAAGAGAAGAATAATTTGCCTTTGTCACAGTGAAGTAATGCTTCAAACTGGCACAATCTGGACAACCTGTTAAACTCCCTCTTCCAGACTGACTTATTTACACAGCAACATCTGCTTCCAAAAATCTCAATCAAACAAGCCCAGGACAAGCATCCCATTTGGGGTTCACTTTATTTTCACTAATCTGTCACCCAACATTGCAAAAACATCTGCGACAGCAAGACATTTTAGGAACAGCACTAATATTTACATAACGAGCAAACAGAACTTTACTGATAAAGTGAGAACATTTTTATTTATTTAATTAGAGATAAACTTGTGTGTGTCTGAGAAAAACGTATTTCTGACAAACGCACACTCGGGCGCTTTCCCTCCTGACGTTAAAAAGAGACGCACACGAGTGACGGCAGTCTGCTCGCCAGTCTGCCTCCTCCTCAGCTGGGGGCGGGGGGGGCAGGGGGGCAGGGGGGCGGGGGGGGTGTAGACAGCATCACATAAACAAAGACGTCGTGCAAAGCCCCACGTCAGTCTCCAAACGGGAAAGGAACAGAAAAGCTCAGGAATGCACGCAATTCAGGCGTCAGAGTCCGCTCTTCCAGGCGTGAGATGCCCCTCCGAACACAACAGCCTCTGCAGGGCAAAGACGACGGGGGGTGGGGGGGGGGGGGGGGCGCCAGTACGGAGGGACATCGTGCGTATTGTCTCGCTAGGGTTACAGAACCTTCATACCTCCCCAGTGTTCTACACCTGACAGGATCTTCCGTGGTTCTGGATCCATTCCTACATTGCTGTGCTTAAGTGTCACTGGCGCCCTCCACCCCAGCAGAGGGCGCTGCAGTTTCCTCCTCCATCTTTCCTGTTCCGCTTCCTCCACTGAGATATCTGTTTTTTTAACAGTCCCTCGTGTAGAAAATGTGTAAATCATGCTACGGCGTTCCTCTTCCTCCTCTTCCTCCTCCCTCCTAGCTGCGGGGCCCGCGGGCCAGGTTCCGGCCCGGTTCTGGTTCTGGTTCTGGTTCTGGGTAGACGGTGCGGAACGTCAGGTTGACGCGTGGCCCGCGGTCGTGATACTCCTTCGCCACCTGGTGCTGTTTGAGGTGTAACCGTGACAACAGAATAAGGTGCTTTTAAAGGAACATCTCTCCATCAGGACACAGGTACACCCATGAAAGCAATGCAGCACGAAATACGAAATACTGAATTGTTATTTAGCACACAAACATGCCAGAGAACGGCAACGAGAAAAATTCTAATTAAAATACCTCACGGCCAACAGGGATTAATCAGCCTGAAAAACTTATCAGTTTAAACAACTCAATATAATTAATAAGTTTTGCACAAATGTGCAAAATGTACACACCAACACAAGAACATGCACGCACACACACACACACACACACACGCACAAATGCTCTGACACAGTGCTGATATTTCAACATCAACTTGGCTCAAAGACATGTCAACAACTCAAGTGAAGAAACCGGATCAAGGGTGGCCATTCTGCGATGGCAGGCACGCATGAGCACTGGGCGAAGGCTGAGGCCTCCCGAGCTTCAGACCCACTTCAGTACTCCCTGACTGCTCTCTCAAACGCCTCCAGCATTCTACCACTCAGACCACAGCCAATCACACGAGGTGCAGCTCTGGGCTGTTGTGCATTACATTACATTACAGTCATTTAGCAGACGCTTTTATCCAAAGCGACGTACAAAAAGTGCATTTTCATGATCGTAGACAACTGCTGAACACAGGTTCAGTAAGGTACAATTACTTATTTTGTAAAGCTAAACCTTTACAAAACCTCGCCCCGGGATACCTCAACTACCAAATGAACTCGACAGGAATCCGTCGAGCTTTCAAACTGATGATTGGAAACATGTAAACCTGCCTTTCAAGAATTTATCTTTTCTCTCTACCCCATCCGTTTGGGGGTTTACAAGGCATGCTGTAAATACCGCCCGCATTCTACTGCGTTTCAAACGCAGATCATTTTAGATTTACGGGTTACTCACAGTAACAGTACTGACACTAACTGTGCTGGAGTGAAAAACTAATCACCATCATCATCATCATCACCATCATCACTGTGAGAGTTAGTGTCCTCAGGAGCGCCCCCTGTCTGTGCAGATAAAGGTCAGCGTTTATCAGGGAGATTTACAGTCCCGCTGATCCTGCTTAGCGCCGTGTTCCCGAGTACGCGCTAGAGACCAGACACCCCGAGGATTCTGGGATATCACCACCAAGCATTCCTGACCTTTCCGTCCCTTTGTGTTCACAAACCCGACGCATTGGCCCCTGAAGCCAGACGACCGGAGCGACTGAGGGGGCGGGCGGGGGTGGGGAGGAACGCGCCGTACGAGCCCCACCCCCACGCCCCGCACCGCGTCCCGCAGGGCGACACAAGCAGGGCGGCTCTCCTCGTTCCCTCTGCTCACTCCTAATTTGGTGTCCCAGCAAGAGCAGAGGTCCCGGCCAACGTCAACAGCAGCGAAAAAAGAGCGTGTTCCTGCAGCCCTGCAAGCTGTTTTTACTCAGCTCAGATTAGATGCCGTCCCACGAGAAAGAAAAGAGCGAGAAAAGAAAGAGCGAGAAAAGGGATAAGAGGAGATGCATAAGAAAACACAGGAGCGGGGGAGGGGGGGGAGGTGCAGAGAAGGGGAGGAAGAGATCTTGAGGCGGAACCTCGCGGTGAGAGATGAACCGCTCGGGCTGGCCTGCTGAAGGCCCCGGGCTCCGGTACAGAATTCGGTGAGAGGTCCCGCGCCCCGTCCCGCTCACGGGCACGACCACGCCCGTTTACATCCACACCAGCCCACACCCGTGCCTCTCCATAGACCAGACGGCAGGACAGGGTAACGGAAACGGGTTTGAGAAAACCGGACTCGCAGCACCAGCAAGGTTGCAGGTTCGCTTCCCAGGTGGGGCACAGCCACCGAGTGAAGGTCTTAACTGAAGGGCTTCAGTAAGTATCCAGCAGCACGAAGGGACTGCATGGGAAAAGACTGGAAGCCGTGCAAGAAGCTCTGGATAAGTGTGCAGAATGCTGAAAGAGTGCATGTGCGTGTGCATGTATATGCGTGCGTGCATGTGAGTGCGTGTGTGTATGTATGTGCATGTCTGCGTGTCTGCATGTGTGCATGTGCGTGTGTGTACGCATGTGCATGTCTGCGTGTGTGTGTATGTATGTGCATGTGTATGCATGTGCGTGTGTGTGTGGACGCATGTGCATGTCTGCGTGTGTGTGTGTGTGTGTTCTCTCCCCTGTGTATGGTCAGGGCTGCGTGTGTGTGACAGTCCAAACAGATCTCATCATGTTTCGCATTCTTACATTTATTCTGAACATAACTCGGACAAAAACATGATGGAATTTATTCGCTTGGTTCCCCATTATAACTTTCTCCTTCATAACCAATGGGACTCTGACTGTGGAAAATGAAATCATGTGGTTTACTGTAACTTCAGCCACAGATGAATGCAGTCACGTCTGTTCTGTGTCATACAGGACTACGGGCGCGTCAGGTGTGTGTGTGGAACAGGTGTAAAGGTCAGGTGTGTGTGAGGAGCAGGTGTAAATGTCAGGTGTGTGTGCAGAACAGGTGTAAAGGTCAGGTGTGTGTGAGGAGCAGGTGTAAAGGTCAGGTGTGTGTGAGGAGCAGGTGTAAAGGTCAGGTGTGTGTGCGGAACAGGTGTAAAGGTCAGGTGTGTGTGAGGAGCAGGTGTAAAGGTCAGGTGTGTGTGAGGAGCAGGTGTAAAGGTCAGGTGTGTGTGCGGAACAGGTGTAAAGGTCAGGTGTGTGTGAGGAGCAGGTGTAAAGGTCAGGTGTGTGTGCGGAACAGGTGTAAAGGTCAGGTGTGTGTGAGGAGCAGGTGTAAAGGTCAGGTGTGTGTGTGGAGCAGGTGTAAAGGTCAGGTGTGTGTGCGGAACAGGTGTAAAGGTCAGGTGTGTGTGAGGAGCAGGTGTAAAGGTCAGGTGTGTGTGTGGAGCAGGTGTAAAGGTCAGGTGTGTGTGAGGAGCAGGTGTAAAGGTCAGGTGTGTGTGTGGAGCAGGTGTAAAGGTCAGGTGTGAGTGAGGAGCAGGTGTAAAGGTCAGGTGTGTGTGTGGAGCAGGTGTAAAGGTCAGGTGTGTGTGTGGAGCAGGTGTAAAGGTCAGGTGTGTGTGAGGAGCAGGTGTAAAGGTCAGGTGTGTGTGTGGAGCAGGTGTAAAGGTCAGGCGTGTGTGAGGAGCAGGTGTAAAGGTCAGGTGTGTGTGTGGAGCAGGTTTAACGGTCAGGCGTGTGTGAAAAGCCGGTGTAAAGGTCAGGTGTGTGTGAGGAGCAGGTGTAAAGGTCAGGTGTGTGTGAGGAGCAGGTGTAAAGGTCAGGCGTGTGTGAGGAGCAGGTGTAAAGGTCAGGTGTGTGTGAGGAGCAGGTGTAAAGGTCAGGTGTGTGTGAGGAGCAGGTGTAAAGGTCAGGTGTGTGTGTGGAGCAGGTGTAAAGGTCAGGTGTGTGTGAGGAGCAGGTGTAAAGGTCAGGTGTGTGCGAGGAGCAGGTGTAAAGGTCAGGTGTGTGTGTGGAGCAGGTGTAAAGGTCAGGTGTGTGTGAGGAGCAGGTGTAAAGGTCAGGTGTGTGTGAGGAGCAGGTGTAAAGGTCAGGTGTGTGTGAGGAGCAGGTGTAAAGGTCAGGTGTGTGTGTGGAGCAGGTGTAAAGGTCAGGTGTGTGTGAGGAGCAGGTGTAAAGGTCAGGTGTGTGTGAGGAGCAGGTGTAAAGGTCAGGTGTGTGTGAGGAGCAGGTGTAAAGGTCAGGTGTGTGTGTGGAGCAGGTAAAGAGGCGGGGCTACCTGCCAGTCTTCCTGCGTCGCTCCCTCCATCAGCAGCAGGGTCCCGTGACTCAGCGGAATCTTCAGCTTCTCCACATACGTGTAATCCCCGCTCTCCTCCTGCCCCGCACACGCGTGCACACGCACGCACACACTCACACACACACACACACACACACACACACACACACACACACACACACACACACACACACACACACACACACACGCACACACACACACACGCACACACGCACACACGCACACACGCACACACGCACACACGCACACACACACGCACACACACACACACACACACACGCACACAGTACACACACACACACACAGTACACACGCACGCAGTA
Organism: Anguilla anguilla; assembly: GCF_013347855.1. Taxonomy (NCBI): domain Eukaryota; kingdom Metazoa; phylum Chordata; class Actinopteri; order Anguilliformes; family Anguillidae; genus Anguilla; species Anguilla anguilla. The sequence continues at coordinate 35,206,094 of NC_049216.1, read as the reverse complement.
CACACACACATACACACATACAGTACACACACACACACAGCACACGCACGCACAGAGTCAGGTGTGCATGTCACACACAATCACCATTCAGAGACAGTGAGGGGAAGAGGAGGGGGTGCAGCTCTGTCACTCCCACAGTAAACCTGCACTGCTTAACCCTAACCCTAACCCCTAACCCTAACCTTAACCCAAAGCCTAAGCCTAACCCCTAACCCCTAACCCTAAGCCTAACCCCTAACCCTAACCCTAACCCTAAGCCTAACCCTAACCGTCCCCAGCAGCACAGGGAGACTATCAGCATGGTAACCAGTGTTGTGGCACAGCGATTTCTCCAGACCGTTCACAAGACAAATGACGCGTTTCAAAATTCGACATGCAGAGGACCACATGGGGAGGTTCCATTCCACACATTTCTGCAGACCAATCTGTCTTCTACAGTCTGACAGGAGAGAAATGCATTTCAACATGTGACAGGGCTAATTGTGTGTTTAAAGCTTGACAGGCACATGTAGAGGGTTACAGAGATCCTTGTATGCAAAATCTATTTCTGTGTTTGTATGTGTTTACAAACACAGAATGTGTGTGTGTGTAGTAGTGTTCGTGCGAGTGTGTGTAGTGAGCATGTAGGGAGTGTGTAGTGAGTGTGTAGTGTGTGTAGTGAGTGTAGTGAGTGTGTAGTTTGTGAGTAGTGAGTGTAGTGAGTGCGTAGTGTGCGTAGTGTGTGTAGTGAGTGTGTAGTGTGTGTAGTGAGTGTGTAGTGTGTGTGCAGTGTGTGTGCGTGTAGTGAGTGTGTAGTTTGTTAGTCAGTGTAGTGAGTATGAAGTTTGTGAGTAGTGAGTGTAGTGAGTGTGTAGTTTGTGAGTAGTGAGTGTGTAGTGAGTGTGCAGTGAGCGTGTAGTGTGCGTGTAGTGTGTAGCGTGCGTGTAGCGTGCGTGTAGTGAGCGTGTAGTGAGTGTGTAGTTTGTTAGTGAGTGTAGTGAGTATGAAGTTTGTGAGTAGTGAGTGTGTAGTGAGTGTGTAGTGTGTGTGTAGTGAGTGTGTAGTTTGTGAGTAGTGAGTGCGTAGGGTGTGTGTAGTGAGCGTGTAGTTTGTGAGTAGTGAGTGCGTAGGGTGTGTAGTGTGCGTGTAGTGAGTGTGCAGTGAGCGTGCAGTGCGTGTGTAGTGAGCGTGTAGTGGCTGTGTAACTCACCGGGCGGGGCTGCTTGCGCATGCTGAAGCAGCGGGTGTCCCCCAGGCTGAGGGAGGCGATGGCGGGGTGGGGCCCCAGGGAGAGCTCGCTGTCGCTGTGCCAGGCGATGCTGTCCTTCCCGTCGCGGTACAGGTTGCACAGGAGCGAGTTAAAGCAGCTCCCGCTCACTTGCTCCACCATGGCCTTCAGATCGGCCAAAACCGCAGGCCACTGAGGGCACAGACACACAGGGTTAGAGCGAGGGGGGGGGGGGGGACAGACACACAGGGTTAGAGCGAGGGGGGGGCACAGACACACAGGGTTAGAGCGAGGGGGGGGCACAGACACACAGGGTTAGAGCAGGGGGGGGCACAGACACAGGGTTAGAGCGAGGGGGGGGCACAGACACACAGGGTTAGAGCGGGGGGGGGGGGGCACAGACACACAGGGTTAGAGCAGGGGGGGGGCACAGACACAGGGCTAGAGCGGGGGGGGGGGGGGGGGGGGGGGAGAGTTTGGCTACGCATGGCAGTGTGAGGGTGGATTTACCTGTGTGTTGGGCTGCAGTGTGGATTTACCTGTGTGTTGGGCTGCAGTGTGGATTTACCTGTGAGTTGGGCTACAGGGTGGATTTACCTGTGAGTTGGGCTGCAGGGTGGATTTACCTGTGTGTTGGGCTGCAGTGTAGAGTTAGAGTAGGTGTAGGGCAGCTCTCCATACCAGCAGGTGAGTCTGGGTTCTTCATAGGCCTGACCTGAAAGCAGGAGCACCACCAATCAGCTGCTTTCTTCAATACCCACAACCAATCAGAGCACCACCAATCAGCAGTTTCCATTAGCTACCACAACCAATGACAGCACCACCAATCAGCTGCTTTCTTCAATACCCACAACCAATCAGAGCACCACCAATCAGCAGTTTCCATTAGCTACTACAACCAATGACAGCACTACCAATCAGCTGCTTTCGTCAATCCCCAAATTCTATTAGAGCACCACCAATCAGCTGCTTCAATCAATCCCCATATCCAATCAGAAGAGCCCTGCTGGCCTGGCCATCGTTTCAGTGCTTTTTTTGGAAGGCTTCGCCCCAACAGCCAATCAGCTGAGAGTGAGACATTTACAGGAAGTGGTGCTGGGAGCAGCACAAACTGGCTTCCCGCCCGAAACACCCAAGGCATGGACGCCCAAGGCAGCCCAGCCGCACAGCACCAACATGACCCATGACCACAAACCAGCCAGCTGCCACAGAACAGATATCACCCCAGCAATGTCCATAAAACTCGGTCCTGATCCAGGTATTTCGGGGAAAGAGCGTGTGCCCATCTACACCGCCCCCCCTCCCCCATCGTCTGCGAGGACGGGAGCTTCGGCACTGCCGAGTACGAGCCCCCCCCCCACCCCACCCCGCTCCAAACTGGGACAGGGGCGAAGCATTTTTGTAAAAATGATACGTGGAAATAGAAATAGCTCTAAATCTGATGAGGAACTTCTGACAGGAACACTCTACCCTAGGCGTGCCAAACCAAGCACTTTCCTTGGCCGTTTGCTTCAAGAACCTTTTCCAAGTTCAAACGCGGTCCACACATTGGGTGCTGAAGGAGGCACATGTTAAAAGCTGACTGTGGTGAACGTATGAGCCAATACCCCCCCCCACCCCCCACTATCCCGCAGAGACGAGGCCAAGAATCCCTTTAGGGTGCCCCGACCCCCTCCCCCTCGCCCTTTAGAGCAGAACCAGGGCGAGTCACCGACTGCCTGACTGGCTGCAGACTCCACAGAGCCCAAACTCAGAGCCCGTGCAGTCGGGACACCCTCCCCAAACCCTCGTCTCCTACAGATTTAGAAGCTCTGGGAAGGCTGACGGCTTGACAGGGACCTTCCAGAAAACGACAGGAAGAAGTCCTGAGAGGAACACTTCAGAGCCTGGCAGGGCTCAGGCTTTCAATCTCCACGCCAAAAACAAACACTTTATTTTTCCTCAACTAAAAATACATTTAAAAAATCATAACATTAGGAACAATAAACAAAACTGCCACTATTCTAGGGAGCGTCTGCCAAGTCCGGAGCCAGACGAGAGCAGGAAACACTGACTCAGCCGGCAGAGCCAGCCATGGAAACAGCCCTCCGTCTCTTCCTCTTTCCCTGATTGGCCAGCAGGACTGACACAGCCAATGGCAGACAGAGCAGCCTGTGGCCAGAACACTAAAGCTAAACACTGATTGGCCAGCAGGACTGACACAGCCAATGGCAGACAGAGCAGCCTGTGTGTGTAACGATCGAGTTAGAGATTAGCCTGAGTCCGAGGTGGGATTTGAACCCGGGCCTCTCACTCGTCCACACACTCCATAGGTGAACGTCTTACTGGTCAACCAAAGGTGAAATCGCCCCAAGTCAAGGGCGACGTCGTTATTTTTCTATTTGAGGATTGTGTCGTAAGAGGGTGCTGTCACGGCAACCTGCTACGAGCCCGTCGATTTACCGCACCTTTCCCGAGCATCGCTAACGAGCTAGCCGAGCTAGCCGAGCTACACCCGCTAAACGCAAGAAAGAGGTTCCTTTCCTCCGCCCGCGTCATGTGCTACACTCCTGAACGAGCAGTCACCAACTTTACCCGCACTCCTGAACGAGCAGTCACCAACTTTACCTGCACTCCTGAACGAGCATTCACCAACTTTACCTGCACTCCTGAACGAGCATTCCCCAACTTTACCTGCACTCCTGAACGAGCATTCCCCAACTTTACCTGCACTCCTGAACGAGCATTCCCCAACTTTACCTGCACTCCTGAGCGAGCATTCCCCAACTTTACCTGCACTCCTGAGCGAGCATTCACCAACTTTACCTGCCCTCCTGAACGAGCATTCACCAACTTTACCTGCACTCCTGAACGAGCAGTCGCCAACTTTACCTGCACTCCTGAACGAGCATTCACCAACTTTACCTGCACTCCTGAACGAGCATTCACCAACTTTACCCGCACTCCTGAACGAGCATTCACCAACTTTACCTGCCCTCCTGAACGAGCATTCCCCAACTTTACCTGCACTCCTGAGCGAGCATTCCCCAACTTTACCTACGCTCCTGAACGAGCATTCACCAACTTTACCTGCCCTCCTGAACGAGCATTCCCCAACTTTACCTGCACTCCTGAACGAGCATTCCCCAACTTTACCTGCACTCCTGAACAAGCAGTCACCAACTTTACCTGCACTCCTGAACAAGCAGTCACCAACTTTACCTGCACTCCTGAACAAGCAGTCACCAACTTTACCTGCACTCCTGACCGAGCATTCACCAACTTTACCTGCACTCCTGAACGAGCATTCCCCAACTTTACCTACGCTCCTGAACGAGCAGTCACCAACTTTACCTGCACTCCTGAACGAGCATTCACCAACTTTACCTGCACTGCTGAACGAGCATTCACCAACTTTACCTGCACTCCTGAACGAGCATTCACCAACTTTACCTGCACTGCTGAACGAGCATTCACCAACTTTACCTGCACTCCTGAACGAGCATTCACCAACTTTACCTGCAGCACTTCTGTGCCTTTTTACAGCTTGTAGTTCACAAGGAATGATGCAATTTCCGGGAGAGCATTTTAAATGAGCATAATGACACCATGAGAGAGAGAGAGAGAGAGTGAGGTAGTGAGAGAGAGAGAGAGCAAGAGTGAGAGAGAGAGACTTGGCTGCACAATATCTACGGTACTTGCCACAGCCTGAGGGACAGTTGTGACCCTTAATGTTAATAAAATATTATGATGTCATTTGTTATTTTATTAATGTTGTTCTTAAGTTCATGTATTTGCGGCATGAAATTATTAGGTGTTTGTTTTATTTTTTGTACTTGATGACATCAGTGTACATTATGTACTTCGTACTGTGTTTTTTGGAAAGCTTTGGCAGCACGTACACTAAAGTATGTCATGCCAATAAAGCCTTTTGAGTTGAACTGAGAGAGAGAGAGAGAGAGAGAGAAAGAGAGAGAGAGAGACAGAAGCAGGAGGACGGGGAGGAAACTCCACCGATACCCACCGTGTTTGAAGTTGGTCTTCTGAGCCCACGGCAGCTCAGCCAGGAGTCTACTGAACAGCCAGTCTGCCTCTGTCTGAGCCAGAAACCCAGGGAGCAGCCGCAGCCTACAACCACACACGCGTGTGTGAGGGATACACACACACTATACATATACACGCACACACACTATACACACGCACGCGCACACACACACACACACACACACAGACACACTATACATATACACACACTATACATATACATGCATACACACACACACACACACACACTATACATATACACACGCACACACACACACACTATACACATACACACGCACACTATACACATACACGCACGCGCACACACACACTATACATACACACACACACACACACACTATACACACACACACACACACACACACACACACTATACACATACATGCACACACACACACTGATACAGACACAAAGGCACACACACACTATACATACACACAGACACACACACTATATACACACACACACACACACTATACACACACACACACACACACATACTATACATTCACACACACATATATATATCGAAATATACACATGCACAAACACACAAGGAAACACACACCCACACACAGAAATACACAGAAAACACAAACAGAAGCATACGCAGGAAACCGTGACACACAGATTGGCCCGTTCCTCTGACTGAGTGCGCGGTCTTGGGATCGCAGGGCGTGGAGCGCTGCTGCAGCACCCAGACGGGTCAAAGGTCAGCCAGAGCGTGAAACTGTACACAACTCCCCCCAGCCTTTGGGCTGAATGAATCCAGCCACAAACCACACAACTCTCCCCAGCCTTTGGGCTGAATGAATCCAGCCGCAACCCACACAACTCCCCCCAGCCTTTGGGCTGAATGAATCCAGCCACAACCCACACAACTCCCCCCAGCCTTTGGGCTGAATGAATCCAGCCACAACCCACACAACTCTCCCCAGCCTTTGGGCTGAAGGAATCCAGCCGCAACCCACACAACTCTCCCCAGCCTTTGGGCTGAATGAATCCAGCCACAACCCACACAACTCCCCCCAGCCTTTGGGCTGAATGAATCCAGCCACAACCCACACAACTCCCCCCAGCCTTTGGGCTGAATGAATCCAGCCACAACCCACACAACTCCCCCCAGCCTTTGGGCTGAATGAATCCAGCCACAACCCACACAACTCCCCCCAGCCTTTGGGCTGAATGAATCCAGCCACAACCCACACAACTCTCCCCAGCCTTTGGGCTGAAGGAATCCAGCCGCAACCCACACAACTCCCCCCAGCCTTTGGGCTGAATGAATCCAGCCACAACCCACACAACTCCCCCCAGCCTTTGGGCTGAATGAATCCAGCCACAACCCACCACACAACTCCCCCCAGCCTTTGGGCTGAATGAATCCAGCCACAACCCACACAACTCCCCCCAGCCTTTGGGCTGAATGAATCCAGCCACAACCCACACAACTCCCCCCAGCCTTTGGGCTGAATGAATCCAGCCACAACCCACACAACTCTCCCCAGCCTTTGGGCTGAATGAATCCAGCCACAACCCACACAACTCCCCCCAGCCTTTGGGCTGAATGAATCCAGCCACAACCCACACAACTCTCCCCAGCCTTTGGGCTGAAGGAATCCAGCCACAACCCACACAACTCTCCCCAGCCTTTGGGCTGAAGGAATCCAGCCACAACCCACACAACTCCCCCCAGCCTTTGGGCTGAAGGAATCCAGCCACAACCCGCACAACTCCCCCGAGCCTTTGGGCTGAATGAATCCAGCCTCAACCCACACAACTCCCCCCAGCCTTTGGGCTGAATGAGTCCAGCCACAACCCACCAGCGCACGGGTCACATGTCAGACGTAAGCAGGGTAAAGTACTCTGCCCAACATTAAGGCATCTGGTAAGAATAAATAATAGTGTTCAGGTACAGTCACAATCCATACACTCACCTGGAGACACCCGAGGGGCCGTGGCTAATCTCATATTCACCTGCCTTTCTAGAGGGAGAGAGAGAGAGAGAAGGGAGGAGAGAGATGGAGAGAGGGGAGGGGGGCGAGGAAGAGACAGGGGAAGAGGGAGGGGGGGAATGGGGTGAGAGAGAGACAGAGAGAGGGAGGGGGGAGAACGGGAGGGGGAGAGAGACAGAGCAGGTTTACACAGGCTCATAAGCGTCAGGAGAAGAGGAAGGTGTGAGGAGCATACTCACTCGATAACCTTCTCGGCAGGGACGTCCCGCAGCGGCTGTGCATGAGAGAAACAGGGAGAAGTGAACGAGTGACTGCAGGGGGAGAGTGAGAGAGTGACTGCAGGAGAAGTGAGAGAGTGGCGGCAGGTGGAGAGAAAGAGAGAGTGGCGGCAGGTGGAGAGAAAGAGAGAGTGGCGGCAGGTTAAGTGGAAACACACCAGAATGAATGAGCAGAGGAAGACACGCAGTGCCTAACTGAAGGACTTTCTCTCACAGCACCACAGCACGCACGCACACACACACGCCGCCGCCGCCGCCGCCGCCGCCCCCCCCCCCCAAACAGAGCCCAGATCGTACCTTGGCTGGCGGATGAAACTCAAACGCCTGACCTCCATCTCCCCACGAACTGGAGTGGGCCGATGGTGCTGCAGCACTTCTCACAAAGCCTTCGGCGCCACCTAATGTACAAACGTGGAACTGCTCAAGTGAATACTGACCGACTGACTGGCTGTGTTGGTCATTTAAATCTACACTCTGAGCTGACCAGAGGAGGATGGGTTTGATCCTTCCGAGGTTTCTTCCTATATGTTACAGGGAGTCTTTCCTTGCTACTATTTCTTTAGGCTTGCTCCTGTGAGGGTTTAGGCCAGGGTTGTCTGTGAAGTGTATTGTGACAAATGTTTGTGAAACGCGCTATATAAATACATTTTGATTTAATTTGAATATAGGAATACTGCTCCCTGGTGAGTGTGCATCGTATCCGGATCAAGTCCTAATATTTAGGAATGAGTTACACACGTGCGCTACATACCGTTCTATATTTTAACGGTAACTTAAGCAATTCACTCTCGTATGTAACCGTGTACTTGGATCATATGAACTTCGAGTTTCACGTTCAGTAAAACCGTTTCCTCTCTTGCTCCATTCAGTTGTGATAAATTACCCGCTGGTCGAGTTGCCGGTTTGGGGCGCGATGGTGCCCAAGAGCCCTGCACCCTGGCCCGCTGTCTCCTGTCACTCATGGCCTCCTGTACCGCAGTCTTGTATACCCAGCTAGGCCTCGGGTGTGAAGCTGCAACAGAACGACAGACAACCTGAAAACCCAACACAGGCCAACGACAGTACGCAAGGCCAACTTCAATGTTAAACGTTAACGGATGAAGGTTTCTGTTCGTAATTTGAAAACATTTTTTCTCCTCAAAACCACTGACATTGCGATTGAATTGTTATCGCCGCCATGCACAGGCTACAGCTACAGAGTGCAATTTCGCCAAAATACAACAGTGGCTCTACAATGGCTCTGTTCAGCCGCGAGGTACCAATAAACAGCGGGTAACCTGCTACAAGCCCGTCAGTATCTACAACAGCAAGTTGGGTGACATGAACCACGAAACATATTGCTGCCAAGGCTCGTTTTAAGTGTATGAAAAACGCGTTGTTTTGTTAGTAGTTAGCTTTCTAGAAAGTTCGTTTTGGGTAATTTCGCAGTTGAATAACTGCTATCGTGAGTTAAATAGCTGTTCGGTAACAAATCGACACCGAACTTTGATACAACGTCAAACCCACCGCATCTTACCATTTAAAACTGTGTGATTTCATAGAAAACGGAGTGGTTATCATCACAGCGCGATTCAAAAGCGTATGGAACAACTTATTTCCTTTTAAACACTAATGTCATTATTTATCAGCTGGTATACACTTTATAGACGAAAAACACTTATAGAAACCTAAACTGGTCGCAGGTGCAGTACGAAGCTCGGCCCGCGGAAACAACTACATCTAACAAATGGTTCCTAGTCATAACGTTGTCACTAGGGCTTCGGTGTACATGGGACATAGCGTTTAAAGCAGAGGTGGGTAACCCGGCTTCAAAGAGTAAAAAGACTGACCATGTATTTGCTACCCCAACATGCACTAAACCAGCTGATTACAATAATTAGTTTTCCTATCGTGCTGAAGAGTTATGCTAATTAGAGTCAGCTGGTTTAGTGCATGGTGGTGGAGCAAATACATGGTCAGTCTTTTTACTCTTTGAAGCCGGGATACCCACCTCTGGTTTAAAGCAGCGGTGTAATGTCTCATAAGTAATGTCACTGAACTATCGATACACAGGACAAAACTCTCCCGATATACCGAGGGAATGGGCGCGTTGCTCATTTAAGGTTTGTTGCAGTTCCCTTGGCAATTCGCCAACGCATATTATTGGCGAATCTGCGGTACTTTCCGGTTTGCAATCAGTCCAGTTATATTGGAAACATTAATTTTCAATTACAGTACACTTAATGACAGTTTTTGTCCCACTGTTAGCATTTATCGTGAGTCATAAACGTAAAAACATACAAAATTTCTGGGCATACAGGTTTTGACCTATTTATTTCTCACTGCATTACACTGCACACACGCGAGAACACTCGCCATACGTTAGCTAAGGTGGAGAGGGAGAGAATTTTTTATTTTGCCCAGTTAAATCAGGGGGTGATTAGGTGGCAGGTTGAGAGAGCCAGGTTGGGAATTTAGCCAGGACACCGGGAAACCCCCTGCTCTTTGTGATGAGTCATGGGGTCTTTAATGACCACAGTGAGTCAGGACCTCAGTTTAACATCTTATCCGAAAGACGTCATCTCCTACGGCACAGTGTCCCCGTCACTGCACTGGGGCACTGGGGTTTATTTGACCAGAGGGAAGATCGCCCCCTGGTGACCCAAGAACACCACTTTCAGCAGAAACTTTGAGTTCCCAGGTGGCGTCCCATGCAAGTACCTAACCAACCCCACACTTTCCACATAACTGCTACATGTCTAAATTTCAAATCTGCCTAGAACAACTTTCTGACCAATTCACTCTAAGCTTTTAATCAGCTTTGGAGAGGTGTAAAGAAAACTTCAAAAAGACACAATTTTAAAATGTAATTAAAGAGCACTGCTGGTACAGGCAATTCAGCGGTCTTTTCTATTCATTTTTTTGTACCATTTACTTTATTTTTTAAATGGCAGGAGACAACATGAACTAACAGATCAGCCCTGTAACATCAAAGATCCACCACAGGTGGGCTGTGATACCATGGCATTTTATGATTACAGAAGTTGTGAATTACTGGTTGTGACAAGTATCTCAAGCATTTGAGTTTTTATTTTGGTTCTGCTAACTGGAGTACATGTGCTGAGGAAATGTTTTTGATGAATGCCATCATAATGACATGGAGACACAATATTCCAACAAGGACCATGTTGGAAAGAAGCGTTTAGCACCAACATGATATCCTCTGGGCTGTACTGTGTGTACATCTCATCTTTTAAATCAAAAATCAATCATTTCTATATTGGTAAGACATCCGCTATTATCAAATAACATTTTCCCCCTCATTTTACTGTACAAAGGACCGCATTCCTATAAACATACAGAATCTGCAGGCCAGAATCACCCCCTCTACAAGCTGCTCATCCAATAGGGCCTCCAGGCTTCTCTGCAGTAAGGGTGCTCAGAGCAAACCTTCCAGGACCCCCAGACCAGAACCACGCTCCTGCACAACGTTTTGAAGCCATGTAGTACCTCGGAAACTCTAGCATTGAGTCTCTAGAGTCTTCCATTGTCAGGACAACCAACGTCACACGATCAACACCAGATGACCAATTCGGCCAGCGCAGTTCGATAAGCACCATTTTAAGACTTTCAACCAGATAGGCCGATGGACCGTGCCTGGAGAACTCGGAGTCTTCCCCACTCGCACACTAGGGGCACTGCTGCGTTTATTCCCATACAAGTCAAGCTAGACTCACTGCAAGCACACAAGAAGAAGAAAAAAAAGAGGAGACTTCGCTTTTCTTTTTCCTGAATATAACTTTATTAACCATTTCAAAAGGAGTGCCAGTTTTGTCACACAGGTGGGTCGACCTCAGCCAGGACACGGGACCCGAAGGCATCCCGAGATCGGGAACGTTCGAACGCCGGTCCCTCAGACCTTCCGAGGCGCTCGCGCAGAGCGCCCATCATGCACTGCGGCGGGAGGGACGGGTTCGCAGGCCACCCCCGTGCTGGGACGCTGGGACGCCGGTCCGATAAACACATTTAGAGATCTGGTACAAGGAACGGGGCGCCGAACCGCCCCCCGGCCGGCTTCTGCAGGGGTTTCGGGATCTGCGGGGAGCTCTCACGGTTCAGCTTTAAAAAAGTAACCCCCCCCCCCCCCACCCCACAGGTAAGGAAGACGAGTTTGTGAGGGGCTGTTGAGCCCCAGATACCGAGCAGCTAAAGGCCTTCGAGGTTTCAACTCAAGGGCTCAAACGCACGTTCAGAAAAATTTATTTTAATAAATAAAACCCAAAGTAGTACAAGATCAAATACATCTGTACCAGAATCTCTATTCATTTAACAAGACCAACACCCCCAATATATGCATAATGTACGACATGATTTTAAATGACCGTGAGTTTAAATTGCGAGGAAAGAGTAAAGAATCTCTGGCATTAGTACCAAAAACCCCCGTCAAGCACACCAGTCAATCTTTGGAGCGGCAGATGAAACAGGGGCAGGAGACTGGAGACCGATATCAGTGTGTTGTGCGTTTGCCAGTCAACCCCCTTAGCAGTTCATTATTTTACACACACGCATACACACAAATATTTTAGATGCACGTAAAAAAAAAAAAAAAAATACAAACCAGCCTTTTTTCGGTAGCAGTGATTGAGTTTAGCATTCATTTGTGAGACTCTTGTAATTGTGCAAAATTTAGTTCTCGCTCTGGATCAGACCAACATGCTGTCAGAAAGGCTCACCCATAATACATTTAATAAAAGAACCCTCCCGCAAGCACCCAAGCTTTGCCCTCCACGCTGTGCCACCATTATCAGACAAGCTCACCACTGGATAAGTTGTATGCAAGCATCTTCAGTATATAAAGCGGGAAATTCAAGCCAAGGAGAAATTAGTTGCAATTATTCATAGTTCGTAGATGCCCTAGACGGTTACCCTGCCAGTTTATGACCATTCTGATTTCTGATTGGTCATTGACTGGGCATGGTCCTCATTTCATAGGACCAACCACCCCCTCCCCCCCCCCCCCCCAGGGTGAACACTACCCACCAAAACGAAACAAAAAAAAAAAAAACCTGCTCCTCTGCCCACTACCATACCCAGCAAATTCACACACACACACACACACACGGACGGACGGACGCGCGCACACACACACACCTCAAGTAGACAGATTTAGCCAAACAGCTCTGACACCACTGCCTTTGGTCCTTGGTAGTCAAAGTAAAGGAGCAGGTGGAGCTACAAGTTCATCTCTCCTTTCCCTTGCTCTCCATCCCTCCCTCCCTCGCTCCCTCGCTCTCCCTCCCCCCCTCACTCCCTCCCCCTGGTCGCCCCCGTTCCTCCTGGAGGGATGACGGTCCTTAGCGCTGCTTCCTCCTCCTCAGGTAGCCAGCGCGCTGAGCCGTGCCCATCTTCATGCCGAAGTAGAGCACCACTCTGTTGGGGGCCAGAACGGCGGTGATCCAGCCCTGAAACGCACAGGGGGAGTAAGCCAACAGCCAGCCAGTACAGAGGGGCTGTCAACTCACTCACAGCACACACGCACACACACACACAGCGCACACACAGCACACAGGGGGAGTGAGCCAACAGCCAGCCAGTACAGAGGGGCTGTCAACTCACTCACAGCACACACGCACACACACACACACGCACACACAGCACACACAAACACAGGGGGAGTGAGCCAACAGCCAGCCAGTACAGAGGGGCTGTCACTCACTCACAGCACACACACACACACACACACAGCACACAGGGGGAGTGAGCCAACAGCCAGCCAGTACAGAGTGGCTGTCAACTCACTCACAGCACACACGCACACACACACACACACACACAGGGGTAGTGAGCCGACAGCCAGCCAGTACAGAGTGGCTGTCAACTCACTCACAGCACACACGCACACACACACACACACACAGGGGTAGTGAGCCGACAGCCAGCCAGTACAGAGGGGCTGTCACTCACTCACAGCACACACACACACAGCGCGCACACAGCACACAGGGGGAGTGAGCCAACAGCCAGCCAGTACAGAGGGGCTGTCACTCACTCACAGCACACACACACAGCACACACACACACACAGGGGTAGTGAGCCAACAGCCAGCCAGTACAGAGGGGCTGTCACTCACTGACAGCACGTCTGACACAGTGCTCGCTCACACACACACAGTGCTCACACACACACACACTGCATGCGCACACATAGCGCGCACACACACACACACACACACAGCGCGCTCACACACACACACACACAGCTGATACAAGCACAGGGTCAGAGGTCGCTCACCATGACGGCGTGGGGAAAGTACCCGTTGGTCTGGCTCTCCAGCCCCACGGTGGTGAGCTCGGCAGCGACGTAGCGCTCGGGGGTGGGCTTGTCCAGGGTGGGCTTCCTGATCTTAGTCATCTTGGTGGCCACAAAGAAAGGCAGGACACTCTGGGGCAGGGCAGAGAGAGTAAACCGGTCAGTGGGACTGGCTATGCTTACAGCTGCCACTAGAGGGCCCCAACACACCACCAGCCGAGGAATGCAGAAAAGAAGCATATTTGAACAGCACCAAGATGTCAGGACCGCGTACAATGAAACCCACCCACATACTGTTGTTAAAGGACTTCTAGCAGAGAGAGCAGGGAAATCCTTCTTAAGTATGTCCTATGCATTCCAAATTAAAGAATCCGCAAACACTGCAATATAAAACATCACGCTTCCAACTCCAAACCAATAATCAAACCAGTTCAGGAGAGGTATTCAAGCAGTGTTTGTGCAAAAAAATTTAACATTTTGAAGAACTCCAGTCCTTAAAATCATGCACCAAAAAATATGCACAGGGTAAAATCCTGTGGTAAAATCCATGTAGTACATTGGCTAAAACCACAATGCACTCCAAGTCTTGACAGGTCACAAAAATAACCATCACAGGAACTTTCCTGCAGTAACAGGAAGTGAACCAAGAGCGGCATCTCGCCGCGTGATTAACAGTCTCTGTCAGGGGAGGAGCTGTAGGCAGGTGCTGGGAGAGTATTCACCTGAATGATGATTCCTTTGCTCTTGTACTCAGCGTTAAGTCCGCGGGAAAAGAAGTCCACAAAAGCCTGCGGAAAGAAGGCTAGGTTAGCATGGCAACAGCGCGGCACAGTCACACTCAGCGGCGGCAGCAGTGCGCGCCCGCACATACGCGCTACAGCCAAGGACTCGCGGCTGCGGGTTCGATTCCGTAGCAGCACTGCTGACGCACAGCGAGGAGCCACGGTCTACTTGCACGCTCACTTTGTGAAGCCTGAATTACATTAAGTGTTAAAAGCCTGCTTTCAGAACAGTTTTCACAAAACGCGTAATGTTTAAATCTCAATCCATCTGGGGTCTGAAGGGAGATCTCCACGAACTGCAGGGAGACTGAGGCTCGAACCGCGCCGCGGCGCAGCAGAGTGGCTACAGCTCCAGCGCTGAGACACGGGGGTGTCCAGCTAGGCAGACACACTGAACACACAGCGTCTCTCATAGCGGTAAGCCCGGTGGTAAGCCCCCCCCCCCCCCCCCAACCCCACTCAGAGGGCAAGTGAGGGGAGGGGAGGGGGAGGGACTTGCCTTGGTGGAGGAGTAGATGGTCAGCAGGGGAACTGGGTACATTCCACTGGCAGAAGAGATGTTGAGGACCACGCCCATAGACCTGAAACAAAACACACAGCAAAGGGAACATGAACAGTGTGTGTGTGTTTGTGTGCGCGCGTGTGTTTCAGACCCTGTCGAAGCACGCGCACACACACGCACACTCACACTGCTCTGTTCATGGCCGCCTCGTGCGTTGCCATGGCAGCCAGCTTCCTCGTGCAGTGCCCCTGTGCTGTGGGGAGAGCTGGAAGACCCGGGCTGGACTCGCACCGGCACCGGATCCGGAGCCTCAGAGAGAGAGAGAGAGAGAGAAACTCCTCTCCCCCCCAACCCCCCACAGGGCGGGTCAGACAGACTGAGCGCGCTCCGTTTAACCTCCGACAGGCCGAGCAGCACTGAGCCAAGCACGTCGCTATAACAACGACAACGCGCTGTCGAGGTGGCGGACGCGTTCAGACTCGAAGCACTGAAGCTCCGCTGCTGGGGACGAATCGAGTTCCGCGGGTCAAAATGACTCGAGAGAGAGAGAGAGACCCTTCGGTAAAGGAGGAGAGGTCCGCCTCTATGCCACAGAAGGCGGCAAACTCAGCCAATGGGAGCACTGCCAACAGCGACTCCAGCGGGAGAGGAAGAGACTTCCCCAAACACTCCAGATGCAGAGGAACCTACGGTTCCAGCTCCCACTGCATACCATGCCCCCACTCCTAAATCTTATCCCCCACCCCCACCCTCCCCAACAGGACGGTGCAAAGGGGTAAACCTCACCTCTCCACCATCCGGGGCAGCACCAGACGGGTCATCTGTACAAAGGCAAGGGGAGGTGCGTCAAAGCACAGCTCAACAGAACGTTACACACACTGCACACTGCACACTGCACACTGCACACTGCACACTGCACACTGCACACTGCACACTGCACACTGCGAGAGAGAGAGAGAGAGAGGACAGCGAGAGACAGAAAAGGCTCCAGAAAAATGGAGAAGAGAGGGAAAGATGAGGAAGGAAAAAGAAGAAAGCAAGGAAGGGAAGAGAAATAAGATGAAAGGGGGGAATTGGAAAGGAGGGCGAGAAGGAAAGCACAGCCCAGGAAAAGCAGAGGCGGTCCACACACACACACACACAAACTGCACGCACAGACAGTCAAACTCAGTGCAGCCAACGCAGTCCACACACAACTGCACAAACTCAAACTCCAGTGACATCATCCACTCAAAAATAACACTGACCTGGCAAACTGAAGTGATGTTGACATTGATCATGGTGTTGATAAACTAAAATGAAGAGGGAAAAACATGATTTAACAGCATTTAGAAAGGTTAAGTTTGTCATTAACTATAACCAGTTATGTGCCTAAAGTCATTAGCCGAGTTGCTCTGCTATTCGTCACACTAAAAGTCACATTGAACAGCACACACAAATAAAACCAGCGCATGACAGAGGCAGTGGTGACTCACATTGTCCACATCAGGGATGTTGAGGAAGAACTCCGGGTACGTGTACGAAATCCCAACGTTGTTGACTACGGAAAAGAAATATTTCAGTTAAAAATAAGAGAGTTGATGCGGTCAACTGCATTGCAAGAATCAGAAATTTAAAGAAATTATTTTTAAGGATGCAGTTTCCATTATTGGCCAGCAGGTGACAGCAGAGTCAAAGAAATGGCAACGGTTTACTGGCGGAGGAACACTGGGGACCTCACACGAATAACCACACCTAAACTACTGGAAAAGGAGGAGGGGTGCGGGAAATCACTGCTACTAAAAAATGATTTTTCCAGAGTGTCTCCCTTCCCCAAAAACAGAAGCGATCAGCTCTACAGCAGTTCTACCGTTTCAGAACAAGCAAGCGCATTCTCGCGCAGAGGATTCGGCCATGAGCCTGGCAAGGAGGCCAGGAGGGCGTAGACCTGGTGATTAAAGCACCACAGTGCCGAATAAAACCGGCCCGGGACAGAACACGGGACGCCCTTACTGACCCAGCACCCCAACCTCCAGGCCCGCCTCATCTACCCTTACCGACCCAGCACCCCAACCTCCAGGCCCGCCTCATCTACCCTTACTGACCCAGCACCCCAACCTCCAGGCCCGCCAGTCCCGCCTCATCTACCCTTACTGACCCAGCACCCCAACCTCCAGGCCCGCCTCATCTACCCTTACTGACCCAGCACCCCAACCTCCAGGCCCGCCAGGCCCGCCTCAATCTTGGGGTAGATGTCTGTGGCGCTGAAGTCCACGGCGATGGTCTTGGTCTCCACGTTGAATCTGCTCTCTGAGGGAAGAACCAGGAAAACCAGGAGAACATCAGGACAAGCACGTTTAGAGAGACATCAGAGCTGGTGGCACAGAAGTCGTGCCGCCCCCCCCCCCCCCCAAATCTCATCGCCCATGGAAGCGGACCATAACAGAGGCACAAGCAAGAGGACAATTCCCGTTTCTGGCAGCAGGGGGTGCCGCAGAACAGAAAACTGTGGGAACACTCCGGAACACTCCCTTTCTCCCCACAATTAGGATTTACTGTCCGGAGGCTCGTCTGTCCGAGGCGTTCGCTGAGTTACGAGAGGAAAATTCCTCCGATGGGGCGGCAGGAGGAACGATCCCGCGTGCGGGCACCGGCAACAAACAAAACAAAAAAAGTGGGGGGGGGGGGGGGGGGGGGGGGAGGCTTGGGGGTTGTGTGGTGTCATTCAGGAGATGAAATTCAAGTGAGAGTTGGGCAAGGTGGGGTGGGGGGTTCAATCAAGGTTGCTATAAAACATAAATAAATAAACACATTTTTAAAATCCCCACACACACCTTAAGGTCTCAGGCTAACATTCGTAGTGTCCACTAGTGTGCGGTACGCTGACCGAACAGAGAGAGCGGTGCTGCTTAATGAGACGAACAAGGTTTAGCAGGAGTCAGAGGGGTGAAGGGACAGCTACTCCAGGCACGAGGATGGAGATGAGCTCCACCCACAGCACAGAGATGGAGACACACACACACACCCTTCACCACAGCACAGAGATGGAGACTCCCATTCTCACACACACACACTTCCCTGCAGACTCTCCAGATCCATTGAGGAACAGCGAGCAGGCTGGTGAGCGGGACCCATCCCACAATGCCGCGCTCCCTCTCCCATTCACACAGGGCGAGAGGAGGGAGGGGGAGAAACAGACGGGGGGGGGGGGGAGGCAGAGAGGGAAGAGGAGGAATGGTGCAGAAGGGATGGATGAATAAACCGACAGGGTAAACGACAGAGGGAAGGACAGATTTAGGAGAGCTCGCCACCTCCCGTCTTCCCCTGAGACCACGGGGGGGGGGGTGGGGGGCGTGATGTCAGCATCCAGACTTCAGCAGTTAAGTGGAGCACAAGTGTACACTCTGTCCCACACACACTCACGCAGTCACACACAGTGTACACTCTGTCCCACACACTCACACACAAAGTGTACACTCTGTCCCACACAAACTCACGCAGTCACACACAGTGTACACTCTGTCCCACACACACACGCAATCACACACACACAAAGTGCTTGCCCCTCCAGAACTATCTTTCCATGACGATCAAGTGATCAAAGGGGTTTGCGTCTGCAGAAGGCGGGGGGGGGGGGGGGGGGGGCCTAACCCGTGAAAATGAATAATGAGACTACGCCACAGTGTGCAGACCAGCTGTGGGAGCATGACGAGCGCCCCCCCGCCCCCCCCCCCCAGTGTACCCTGAGAGCACTGGCATGCGGCCGATAAACCTGTACAGGGGGCACATTCACCATCTACGGCCCGTTGCTATGGAGGCGCTATGGAAGTGAAACCGCCTGTGACTCCGCCCATGACTCCACCCCTCTCCTGTGACTCCGCCCATGACTCCACCCCTCTCCTGTGACTCCGCCCATGACTCCACCCCTCTCCTGTGACTCCGCCCATGACTCCACCCCTCTCCTGTGACTCCGCCCATGACTCCACCCCTCTCCTGTGACTCCGCCCATGACTCCACCCCTCTCCTGTGACTCCGCCCATGACTCCACCCCCTCCCGTGACTCTGCCCCCAAGTCAAGCAAGATGCAGCGTAGCATTGCGATACAGTAGAGATACAGAGTATCATTATATTGTAATATATACTAATCTAACCATGCATGCAATAATGTATGCTATTTCTAAGTTACTATTTTAATCCATGACAAGGTAAATGAGCATTAAAATCATACAACCACACATCTAAGGATTATTGGGTTATCCCATTTATACCATGGTCACGTGAAAAAATTAAAACAAGAGCATTCACTTATTTTCATTAGTCGTTTTGCATTCAAAATGAAAGGTTATTAGCA
>NC_049216.1:35146710-35181710 GCF_013347855.1 Anguilla anguilla | reverse complement strand
TGCTGCTGCTGCTGCTGCTGCTAAATATTGCCGAAGCTAAAAAAAGCAGCAGTGAGATTAAAAATAGCAGCCGGCCTCCGCAGCATCGTCTGGGACTGCCGCAGCGCTGGAATACCAACGAGATGCTGCGCTCCGCCCGCACCCCCCCCCTGCCGCCCCCCCAGCCTCGTCCACCCCCGCAGACAAACCCACGCATCCTCCGGTCCGTCCGTCCGTCCGTCTCTCCGTCCGTACGCCCGTCCGCAGGGCAGGACAGCAGTCAGCTCATCTGCCTAGCGACGGAGGGGGAGGGGGGAGGGGGGAGGGGGTAAAACTGGCAGGCACACACACTTTCCCCCACTCCGAACCGTCTCCCTTGGTTACGTGTGGAGGGAAAATCATTTCAGAGCACCGAGGTTTAATATTAAAGCAGGATGAACTATTCCTGTACAATTCTCAACCCTCCGACCCCCCCCCACCCCCCCCACCACCACCACCACTACTCAGACTAACTTCCCCAAGCAGGAGAAAAAGCACCCCGTCGCCCCCCCACCCACCCGCACGTCCCCCCCCCCTCCCTGTCCTTGAATGTTCCGCCGTTTGAGGTGTTATGTAAGGCAGTGCTACCCTGCCTGTGACCAGGCGCTCTCTTCCCATTGGCCGGCTGTCCGGGCCCGTCAGAAAAAGGTCTCGCTCTTCCCACTCAGAAACACGCTTCCTTAAATACTGTGGGACCCACTCCCGCTAAAAATAAAACCCTGGCTCCATATAGGACCTGTTCAGAAACGGAACGCTCATTTTTAGACGCAGCCAGATTGCAATGAATAAATAAAACTGTAAATAAACAGAATGAAAATTTAACATATCACCACCGCTCACTGCCATTTCGCTTCGCACGTTCGTAACGTTCAAAGAAATGAATGTTAAAATCGCGCCACACTTAAATTCAAGTCACCCGTTGCCAGTGCCCCACTCCACCAACACAGGGGCAGTGGAGCTTACAGAGGGCAGCAGCAGGGCAAAGCTTACGCTGGCCCCGCCCTCGCCACGCGAGGCCCCAACGCAGCCTCCATGTCAGCATCTCAACGCGCACACCAGCTCATGCGCTCAACACGGTCTGAACCCGTTTTGGTACCGCGTACAACTGTCCCCGTGTCAGGTGGACCCACAGGTAAATGACACCAGCGCGCATGAGAACTTCCTACCCATCATGCTTCAGTCCTGAGCTCCTCCCTTCCAGAGGCTGCAGGTGAGCCAAACACTCCCTCACACACAGGACCAGCACTCAACATACACACTTTACAGCCCAGGTTCCACAATGGGGAGGGGGGTCTGGGGACCCCTGGGGGTCCTTGAAGGTACTGCAGGAGATCCCTGGCCAGACCAGAAATGCAATGACTATATGCAGATTTGGAAAAATATTTCAAATGTAAGTTCTTTTTTTTTTTTTCTTCTTCTTCTTTAAAATAAATTAAAACACGGTTCAACTTATGATGGGGGCCCCTGGATGCCTTGGGGGGGGGGGGGGGACCCCAGGATCAGAACGGGATGGAAACCCCCGCTTCAGAGCCTGAAACAGGTGTGACGTGTCAGCAAGACCAGCGTGACGTTTGCACCGTTAAACACGCGTTCCATCTATGGTAGGAACAGGACTGTATTTTTATTTTATTTTTGGCTGGACCGCAACAGCGGGGCCAGCCCTACGAACGTGAATGTCTGTGACTGAGTGAGTGAGTGAGTGATGAGTTACACCATTGGTCGGCCGGTCCAGCCATATACTAGGTTTTGACCTGCTCGTTTTTTTTTTTTTTTTTAAATACACAAATTAAATTAAAGCTTTGGCACCCTCAAAAATAAATAAATAAGAAACGCTCAGTAAATACCGGCTGTTTAAGGAGGACTAAAATCAGAACCCGGGGCCATATCAGCGCCAAGCGTACCGTCACGCCCGGGGCGGCTCGTGGAGTTTGACCGTAAACCACACGACACGCGAAAGTCTAAAAGGCACTCCGTGCTCACCCTCCCCCAGGAGATTACAGAACGAGGACGTCAGACCATCGGGCGCGGGGGGAAAGGGCCAACACAGGCCTCCTGAACGCACGTGGGCCTCGTTACATTACACCCATTTAGCAGACTCTTATCCAAGATAAGATACTTTACTTTATTGAACCCCGTGGGGTAATTTGTCCTGCATTTGGACCCATCCTTAGTAACTTAGGAGCAGTGGGCAGCCACAGTGCAGCGCCCAGGGACCAACTCCAGTTGAGGCAAGTGCCTTAGTCAAGTGCACCTGCAGGAGCGCACCTAACATGCATGACTTTGCGTACAAAAGTGCATTTCATGGTCACTGGACAACTACAAAACGCAGGTTCAACAAGGTACGATACTCATTTCGTACAGCTATTTATAGCCAAGAACACAGTGCAGTTCACACAGTGAACATTATTCTGACCTAACTTATGCCAAGCCAGACTAGGGAGGAGAAAAAAAAAGCTACAATATTAGGACAAAGGCCTTTGTGACCGAGGGAGGATGGCTGAACCGGTAGTGCATGTTGGTGATCTGATCCATGGAGCGGTTACAGCACGCATGATTGGACGGGGGGGGGGGGGGGGGGGGGGGGGGTAAAAATGCACGTTGCAACATCGCATGAATGCAGAGCGACAGCACGCAGGGAGGGCAGCTCAGACACGTTGCACAACGGCCGGCGTCCGGAAGGGTTGCGACACACGCCGGCTCGCCGAGCGGGATGGCAGACATGCTTCGGATAGCGACCGGGAGAGCGAGGCCCTGGGAAGGGCGTGCGAGGAGCGGCGTTCCCCCACTCAAACAAGCCATCCATTCATTCGGACGCCATTTTTACCTCAGATACCGCGTCCCGGCCAGCGTGCCGAGCAGGAGCACTCAAACCTGACTGGTAGGTTTGGGTTCATGACACCAGGAGCTATGCAGCTGTGTGTGTGTGCGTGCGAGCGAGAGTACATGTGTGCGTGTGCATATGTGCCCAGGACACGCACACACACACACACACACACACACTCTCTCTAACGTGCCCAGCTTACCGGCGACAGACTGGACTTTGCGAACCCTGGCGCTAACTCTAGCGGTAACCCTGGCGATAAGGCCTGCGTTGGCGTGGCGATGGTCTGTCCACACGAGTCAGACAGACAGACTGCCTCTGCGCAGTCATTGGCTGCCACCGGCCTGGGCTGACCGACCAAAGCCCGCCCCCCCTCAGGGGTGCCAGCAACACTCACATACCCAGCCGCAAAACCGAACCACCAGAACCGCGAGCCCAGACCAACAGCTCCGCAAAGGACATTTTCAAAAAAGAATAAAAATTAACAGGAAAAACAAACAAGGAGATAAGTGTAATATGTATGAAGGAGTCTGTTACAACAGGGTGTAAATGAGACTTCACAGGGGGGTGGGGGGGCCCAGATAGAAAATTTCCTTTTTTTCCTATATAAATAAATAAAGGGGAAGAATCGTGACAGAGGAGAGAGAAGGGGGGGGGGGGGGCAGAGACGGGCGAGCGAGCAAGCGAACGAGCAAGCGAACGAGCACAGCGAGAGGGAGGGGGAGGAGGAGGAGGAGACTGTGCGAAGGGAGCAACAGCGATGGAGAGCGAGAGATTGAGGACGCAGATAGGCTCATCCAATGGGGAGGAGGACGGAGATAGGCTCATCCAATAAGGAGGAGGACGGAGATAGGCTCATCCAATGAGGACAACAGGGGGAGTGGGCCCGGGAAATGAAAAGCTGCAAATTACCCAGCAGCCCCTGCTGCAGCACATGTCACACAAGGTGTCCATCACGTGAAAGCCAGCATTTCCCCCCCCCCATCCATCCAGCTACACAAATACCCACCCCCACTGTGAAGCCACCATTCACAACTGACTGGAAAACACATTCACAAACACACGGTAAAACAGACTTTCACAATCGGACAACAGACAGACACATCTCTGATTTTCTCAAACTCAGAAGTGATCCCTTGGGCAGCGTTTTGTCTGTTGATCCACAGAAGGGTCTCTGCAGCCAGATTTGACCATTTAAAAAAAAAAAAAAATCAATTTCATTTTCAGCCAAAACAGTAGCAGAAACTTTTCAAAAATTTGCATTGACAGAAATGCGGGCCGCCTGAAAATTCTCGCCCATTTCACAACGTTTTAGTTTTTCCTTTTCGTTCTTTTTTTGTGTAAATAAATAAGTACGCAGTATGTGCCTGCAGCCAGCTCACCCCAGGCCTGCCATCTTTCAGCCCCATTCACCAACACCCTCCATCCCCAGAGTTAGAGCTTCAGCCACCAAACGGGACCGTTAGGGCGATGTCAACCCCGCCCCCCATCTTCCTCCCCCAATGAAAATGTCTCCAGGTTTGCATTAATAACCTCCCCCACCCCAACTACATCCACTCCCAGCCGGAATAAATATCTACAGAAAAAGACACTGACATTCTTACATAACACCCCCCCCCCCCCGGCCCCCCACCCCCAGCCCCAGCCCCCGCCTCTACATGTGCCATGGGCATGAGCAGCGTTCTCCAAGCTCCGCACAAGACTCCACCTCTCCAGCACATGCATTCATTTCACCTGACACGTTATAAATCGGTTTGCTAAAATACCCCCGTCACCTACTCTCTCTAACTCTCTCCAAGTCCAGAAGTCTGCATGCACGTGCTCAAACACAGCACAGTAATGTGCAAGTGTTCAGATATGGATAAATAATGTTCACTGCAGCAATGAGGAGCCCCACGCCTAGAATGTTAGTGCTTACGAAAGCTACCGTTTCATTCACAACTTCCGGCGTCATTACAGCCGCGAGATGCACGTGATGCCGGTGCTACTGTGATTTCAGCGCTTGCGTAGCGGCAATATTTAACCAAATACCATAGCCGTGAGTCAAAGCCGTTTCACCGGTTAAAAATGTCACACTATCGATCACAGTTCAAGACGAGTTATTTATGAGTAGCGCAGAAGCAGAGGAGTCATTCTGCATATGAACGGCCACGTGGTTTTCCCATATCTGAACACTCGTTATCAGGAAATTCAATGCGTTTTACACAATTGTACCTCAGTTTCTTTTCTTAGTAGAAATTAGTACGGTTTTATGGGTCTTCATGTTACATGTACCCCCATTCCAGCACTTTTTTGTAATTTGTATTTGTCCTAATATTGTAGTTTGTTCTCCCTAGTTTGGCTTGGCATAAATTAGGTCAGAATAGTGTTCACTGTGTGAACTGAACTGTGTTCTTGGCTAAAAATAGCTATACGAAATGAGTATCGTACCTTATTGAACCTGCGTTTTGTAGTTGTCCAATGGCCATGATATCCACTTTTGTACGTCGCTTTGCATAAAAGCGTCTGCTAAATATATGTAATGGGTTTTCAATAGCACAGGCAGACTAGGGAACACAAATCCGCTCTTGTTTTTATCAGTGTAGTAATCAAGTTTACCAGCAGGGGTCTCCGATATGCAATGAGCGCGACATTACAGACTCGGGACTAGAACACAATTACGAGCTCGCACAATGAATAAAGCCGCCCATTCAACGACGGGGGAAGAGTCCAGGCAGGAGCTCTAGAAAACTGGAAAGGCGGGGAAAAGGGGGAAACGGAATCCCGTCATCTTCAGTCAGCCAAAGAAAAACCTCTGCAGTTTTTATTTTATTTTTAAAAACACTAATTTACCTGTACGTGCCACTGCTACCACCCAGTCACTACATAAGGGTAAACCAAAAACGTGATTTACGGCCACTCTCGATTCAGCTGGATCAACTGAAATGATAGTTGTGAAGGTGTTCTCTTATTAATGGTGTTGTCTTCCTGACACAACGTGGCCTTGACCGCTGCAATTACATACACAGGGTATGGTCGTATCCGTAAAGTTTACGCCATTATAAGACCACTATTATCCGTAATCCCAGGCAAAACGATCACCGCCCTTGAAGCTAGGCTAAACGACCTGTGCCATTTTGGATAACGAAAGTGATCTACTTTTTTAATAAAATGTGCGACTGGGGAATATGTGGGTGTTGTGTCATGACCTCGGCAGGTCGAACCTGTGAGGCAAGAAAGTTCAGCGAAGAAACGAGTTTCTTCGACTCCCCCCACCACACCCGTTCCTTCAGGATGACACAATGGGACACTCACTGGAAACGTACTTCAGACAAGTTAAACATGATTGCTGGTTTCTGGGCGTGACTTAATGAAAAACGTAATTGCAGCAATGGAACTACAAAAAAAAATTACGCAATTTTGGCTCTGGGCTCGTTTCGAAATTCTGACACGTCGGTCACTGGTTTCGAACCCCGCACCAAAAACACGTGGTCCACTTGAGATAAAAATCGATATTCATGAGTAGCCTGGTTTGTACTGGGCTGTGGGCCGATTAGTATCTTGCGTGTAACGTACACCTCGTAATAAGAAATCAGATTACGCCATAACTGAACGACTGCAAGCAAGTGCATTTCTGCCTTCGGCACAGAAACCAACATAACCGGATTTTTCTTTAAGACACCTTACAAGAGGCATGCGTTTCGCGCAAGAAAATCAGAGGTCTCCCACACACGTGCTATTTGCAGATTTTAATTTAAATGGTAAAAATCTAAAACAGACGAACGAGGCATTAACCTACCAACGTAATGTTATCTTAAATTCGCTCATTTTGGAGACAATATGACGCATGTCCAAACCCGCGTCCAAACCAGAAAAACGCACGTTTCTCGTTTTAGTAAACACTAAATCCAGGATATGATTAGCCAATATACATCGGCATAATATGTATTGTGAAGACATCAGAGACACAAATCAAATGGCCAGCACACCAAATAGACGTATTTACAATTGCACGTATAGCCAAAATTACAGCGTATACTAGCGTGGGTATCGTAGCGGAGTTTGGCGGTCACAATCCAGGGTCAAGGCTGCTGCAAATTAACAGATTAACGGGCTGGTAACTAGCCTCTACGGGATTATGATCGCCCCTCATTGATAGATGAGGGGGGCTGTATAACTGGGTCAAAGTAGGCCAAGTAAATCCCTACAGGACGTGGGATACCGCCGCCTGTGCTTCCAGCCTGGAACATGACGACGTTCAGATAGCCCAAATTTTGAATACGAATATTCCCCGCACTTGAATCCGTTTCTGTGCAATCGAAAGCCCTACCTACATGATCGGTCACGTCGTAGCCTGCATCATGCATTTCATTGAACATACGCGTGTCACAAGTGGCTCGACCGACAGCTGTAGTAGTAGCTACCTGGCCTCATGGACAGTGCAGAAAACTAGGATTACCGTTGGGTGATGACGGTCTGCTTGAATTATGCCAAACTGGGTCAGTAGCGCTCACAAATTGTCCGCGTTACTTAGAGCCAGTTTGCTCTCAAAATCGCTTATTGTCGTTATTAGCGCGCTAGCGATACAACACGTTTACTCCCAATTGCGCCGGCTAGTCAGATAGTTAAGATTAGCCAATTTAGCAGCGCGTTTCCGCGTTTTAGCAAGCCGGCTAAACACGACCACCATTACTGCTATATCCCAAACATTACATAAGATTATTGACTAACTGGTAACAAACAGTGTCGGCTATCTTATTCTGTGTGAATTGATTTAAATTGAATAACCCATGTAGAGATGACTTAAAGAGCCGACTGGTTAACGATAGCTAGCTCAGTCGTCTCCGTCTCACCAGCGAATTAAGTTAGAAAGCTAGCGAGCCTGCTTTTGATTCTTTATGTATTCGATAAACATTCAATAGCATCAGACACATTGACTCACCTGCCCATTTTCCAAGCTTCGTTGAAATCAGCTGCCCGTTGCCCAGAACCCATATCCGAAGCCCGAAGAGCAATTTGTACACTAGCCACAACGACACCCAGGCCGCGGTGAAAGCACCGACCCAATACAGTGGCACTTCGACAAGACTAAGCAAGGCCTCCATATCGAAAGACTGCACGGCAATGGCTTTTCGCGAGTAATGTGAGTTTGCAAAATTAAATTAAGTAAAATAATTTACAGAATGCAACGTGAGGACCCCTACAGAAACCGAGGTTGTAACATCACACTCTCACAACTCAACAGTCTTTCCAGGTTTGAGATCACGCCCCCACCTACTCTTTAGGTTACCGTTTAGCCCACCTCCAACAATGATTGGACAAACCTTCTGACTATCAATGCATACTCTCTTTTCTTTGGCCAATTTGTTTGTCAATTGTACATGCTGCTTCTCATTCATTCAATTTTCTATACGAACGAAGGGTGCTAGTTGCGCCCTTTGGCGCGACGTGATTGGTCAGACAGTACAGAAATCTAAATTCTGAGCCTGTGATTGGCTCTTCTGTGGATGGGTTCCACTGTCAAAGCGAGGGTTATAAAACGCTCCAAACCCACGCGGTTGCAAAACTGCCCACACCACTTTATGAATGGATAGCAATATTAAATCAGGAGCCTGCGATTCCGATTGGCCCAAAAAATGTTAAATTGAACCCGCCCCCTTGCGCGCTTTTTCAGAGACACTATATGCTTTAAAAAGTGTCAATCATTAACAACTGATGTGATGTTGCCCAATTGGCTCTTGGCTCATTATTATCACGTATGAGTCACCATGGGAGAATAAAAATAAACAACAAGAACCGTTAAAAATATATAATATCACTTTTACAATTTATAGCTTATAGTCGTTGTTCCCGTGGCTGCGAATAACCTCTCTTTTTCAGAGAAACCCCAGGTGAATCGTTGCAAAATATACATGTGATACAAAAGACTACAAATCCTACACTCCTGCACGTTTCACCAAACTACAAAATTCTCGCGAGAAAGAGTTTCACAAGAATTTTCAAACACGGAAGACAGCTGTGATTATATAATGGTCAGGCTAACAATCTATGGGGAAATAGTAAAATGTAGTTTAATGCCGTTCCATTCCTCGTAACACACGCGCTACATTATAAATACACTGAGAAAGTAAACGTCGCGAGTAAGAGTGAGGTCGTGTTTGAACACTGCTATAAATAGCAATTCGGCTAGAAAGCTAGCCAGCCAGCTTTGAATGTGACTTGGCCTCTGTATACACTTAACCCGTTATCGCCATGCCAACACGATTTTCAGACAAGACCTGAAACTAAACAAACATTTTAAGCAAACCAGGACTGACTGTGAACAACAAACAAATGTATAGCATGCACTGACGAAGGAAGAGTAGAAAACTTCGATGTCCACGACAGATCACATGCGCAAAGGTTTATTTTGTAAGGTAGATGACAGCACGTCCTGACAGCCGCAGCACAGTGTTAGATTGCCTTTGGATCTGTGATAACACCAAACCTGTAACATTATGTTTGCGAGTATACTCTGTTACACGGTTATCCAGTAATGTCGAGATTCCATGTGTGCTGAAAAAAAAACGTGTGAAGATTAATCCCAATTATTTATTTACGTTTTGTTCTGCTGAAGTAATACACGTGTAAAACACAGAGACAGTATTATTGTTTGCACGATGTATACAGTTCACCTATGCTCACATATCATCCTACATCAAAACAGCACTTTTAATATAAATACAAAAAGTACAAGCTTTAAAAGTATAATACATATATGCAATGATTTGCAGGCTTAATGTTGCAGTCCAAAGAAATCCCAACATTTAACGTAACACACTGCATACAAAAATCCCCCCCCCCCCCCCATCCCTCACGCGCGCTCACACACACACACACACACACACTCAATAATCCCAATTATTTATTTACGTTTTTTTCTGCCGAAGCAATACACGTGTAAAACGACAGAGACAGTATTATTGCTTGCACGATGTATACAGTTCACCTATGCTCACATATCATCCTACATCAAAACAGCACTTTTAATATAAATACAAAAAGTACAAGCTTTAAAAGTATAATACATATATGCAATGATTTGCAGGCTTAATGTTGCAGTCCAAAGAAATCCCAACATTTAACGTAACACACTGCATACAAAAATCCCACCCCGTTCCCCCCCCCTCCATCCCTCACGCGCGCTCACTCACACACACACACATACACACATCCCCGACACACACACGTGAATACGAGCACCGACAGCACTGTACATTTTAGATTTTATGTTCTCTTACAAGACGTGAACACACTATACATTTAGCACTTCGAAAGTCCAGTTAGGATAAAAGTTTCTTTATTACTGCTCTGTTATTAGCTCACATTACATAATGTCTGTGATTAAAATTGAAATCTCAATAAACAGCACATTGTTGTACTTTTTTTTTTGTTGGGTGGGACTGAATTATAATTCAGAACATCTACTGATATAACATATCTGCGTACAACTATCACCAAAACATATAGTGATTATATAAATGTATAGAAAACATTTTCTGCTATGTCTGCTTTTTTCTGATGAATCCTAATTTAAAAAACAGCAACACTATATTATTAAATTTCACCTAAATATTATTACAAATAACAATTCTTTACAAAGTGCCTCTGCGCGTCCTGTCCCGTGACCCTCGCACAAAACTTCCCTGCAGTTAAGCATTGTCACAAATATATTGTGTATAAACCAACTGTTATACATATAATTATGTTAAGTAAATTGGTTGCTTACATTTTGTTTTGATCATTTATAATTTTATTTTCTTCAGGAATGCATTTCTTTAACCATTGACAGAGTAAAATAAACACACACTAGCATACATCAAAATCTTTACACAGCAGTTACGTATTTATTGTGGGCTCCATAAAAAAGAATTGCAACGACGCACACATTACAGTCGGATGAGCACAAAAAAACACATTTTGCAGGATCATTTTAGAAATTTCTCTGAGACAGGTAAAGTGTTCTTAGTAGTATAACAAGTGATTGATCGACCTGACAATCCTCAGCAGCTTAAAACTGAACCAGCTCCTTTACTGTAACTTGCAAAACGTTTTTAAAAAGCAGCCCGTGACATAGGACAATTTTAAACACACTTTAGCGCAGACCACTTGATAAAGTAACTTAATTGGAAAGGCAACAATATCGTCTCATAGTTATTCAACTCTTTTGCCTGTCGTACTCTTATTAGTTTGTTCTACTGAAGTTACACCTGCATGCACTGGTCAGCGAATTTCCTAAGCAATTATTTTTGCAAAAGAATGGATTATGCGACAACGAATAACATTTTACACGACGTTAATAGAGTACTTTTGGGTCTGACAGACCGGCTCTCCAAACTTTCACCAAATCAGCACCCGTGATCACGGGACAGCGACCGTTCATATTACCCCTCGTCACAGGCGCAGAATCGCTCAGCAGTATCACGCATCTATCAGGTAAACATTCTCACTGATTTATCTACATGGTCGTATAATTAAATGTATCATTGCTTTTTGCTTACACACGGATACACATGGTTTACGCGTGCGTCTGGCCGTGGTGATCTGTACGTTGTGCCATATTGTCCAACGGCAGCGTGCATACCTTCAGGTGTCTGAATTTAGTTCATAACCTGCCCTCAATGTAGCTTCAAATATCTTTAACCCAGCCGAAATCACATATTCACAAATCAATGTCCTTGACACATTCTTTTTAGGAAGGCTGATCTTATTATAAGTTATAAACTGCACGTCACTCGCTGCAGTTTGCAACTAATCTCTTGTGTTGTGTTATCCCTAAGAAGGTGACATACATTGCATTACATGAATATTTTCCTTTGCCTATGTTTCATACGTTTCTTACGTTTCAAACGGTAGCTTACATTTTACATTTAGCCCACTTAATTACTGAAGTGCGAAGAACAGTTTCATATTTGTATCGAGACAGAAGTACTTTCCAACGTTTAAACAATCTTTCTGAGCATTGCAGAGAAAACAAACTTCAAAAATTTGTATAAATACTTCATAATAAACTGCCTTTTAAGACGTTTAATTCCACACCTGACCTTTACAAACACGTTGATTAAAACGTCAAGCACACGTACAACAGATTTTCAATAATCAAGACACGGAGGTCCTACGATTAAAGGTTTATCTACACCTTCTAATTTATAGTTTCAGATTTGCGATTGAATGCTCCTCCTTTTAGAGGAGTTGTTCGAACAGTTGTGGCACTCAAATAAGATCTGCATATATTCAGACATGCTCTTTTTGCAAATCTTTCCCAAAATAGCATAGAGGAAAATAACAACAAGAACAACAACAAAAAAAAAACTACTACAGCACTGCTAAATAAGAATAGTTTCTACACTGTCCCCCACAAAAGCACAGACCTGACAGTCGAAACCTTGGAAAGAAGACACACGTATAAACGCAGTTTACCTTTTTGGAAACTTTTCACAAGAAGAATCATCTCCGAGGAGAGGGGTCGGCATTTAGACTAGCACACACCATCTTTCTGTCCACTCTGAGGAAACACAGAAACAAAACATAAAAATGTACAGAAATCATACCTGTCTTTACAATATTCTACACATAATAATATACATACTACACACAAAGGCACATAGTTTCACATTCTAGCACTCCCTCCACATTTATCCAATTATCTTTTTTTTCATTGCTATTCATGGCATCCTGCAAAGCATCATCATTAATATTTCTGATCATTTAAAAATAAAGACCCTGTTCCCACACCCCACAGTGCCTGAAGGGTTCCTGGTTTTATATTAGGGTGTGTGCTGGTCTCACTGCGTAGATCATGCAGCAGAAGCTGTGTGTTCTCTTTCACTGCATCTTTCTGCACGTTACGGTACTTCTCCATAGGGTTTTTCAATTTGTCCAGATGCACGAACAATCACCTATTTAGCAACAGCTCTTTTTTTTCTCAGTTCCACTTCTACGTCCTGCAAAAATATCCCCTTTGACTCAGTGTCCTTCAGACAGGGAGGTCTGCGAGCTCTATTTACTGGCAGCATATGCAGAATGCACAGATCAGCAATATGGGCAAATTGTACAATAAATATAAAATAATTTCTTACTATTTTTGATTGACATCATGCTGTACACAGACAGGCCCCCGAATCAGAACTGATCCATCTGTTGACAGAAATGAATTAAGGTTATTATTTTTTCAGCTTATATTGCCGATCAAAGCATAGCAGGGGTTACACATTTTCTAAATATGTCTCCTAATGTATCATTAAAAAAATTAAACACTTCATCAGATCTTTTTGGGATCAAGACTTTCATTTATATTTATTTCAGCTTCATACAAATCATATGCACATACATCCATTAGTGTATGTTCCATCTCCGACGCAAAAGAGCTTAGTCAAGACCTGCTATTTAAAGCACAAAACAAAAAAACTACCTTTTTTTTAATCCATTAAACTCTTGACTGTTTGGTATGAAAATAGCCCAAATTAAACCCTAGAAAACTTGTGTATTTAGTGTGAAATGTACCCTAGCTAATCCCACTTTAACTTGTCTATTTGGTGTGAAAAATACCCCAGTAAACATCCTAAAACGTGTATCTCGTGTAAAAAAATACACAGATTAAACCCCATAACGCTTGTATATCTTGTGTGAAAAATACCCAGATTAAACCCCATAACACTTGTGTATCTTGTGTGATAAATACCCAGATTAAACCCCATAACACTTGTGTATCTTGTGTGATAAATACCCAGATTAAACCTCATAACACTTGTGTATCTTGTGTGATAAATACCCAGATTAAACCCCATAACACTTGTGTATCTTGTGTAAAAAAAATAGCCAGATTAAACCCCCTAACACTTGTGCATTTTGTGTAAAAAAAAATAGCCAGATTAAACCCCCTAACACTTGTGCATTTTGTGTAAAAACTACCCCGGTAAAACCCCCTAACACTTGTGCATTTTGTGTAAAAACTACCCCGGTAAAACCCCCTAACACTTGTGCACATTGTGCGTCTGTGCCTGAGTTGAACCGGTGAAATTTGGAGGTTGTGTGAAAAGGCCCAGCTCCCCTCTCTCTTAGGGGGAAACAGGAGCGGGCAGTATGCGTTTGGTCACCAGGTGCATCATGGGATCAGTGCGGCATCCGCCTATGCGAGACCGTCGCGTTCGTCATCCATAAAAACCTCCACCCAACCGAATCAGAGAGCAGCGAGGGGGAAAAGCGCGGTGCTCAGGGAAGCTACGTCAAAGCAAAGCCGCAGCGCTGGGGTTTCATAACAAGGTCTGACACACCGTCATTAGCAGGCCTTATTTTCCATTTAGCACTGCATGCCAGCCACTGGCCCTCCGTCCCCGTTAAAAACCGAGCCCCTCGAATGCATGCGAAGACCCAGGCTGACATGGCAGCGCTCATGTTGCACAGGGGGAGAGAGCCCCACGCGCAGGCTCCTGCGCCGCTGCCGTCCGGCCCGTCCTGCATCTCTGTCACTGGCGTAGCGCTCACACGCCAGTGAAACAGAGCAGGCAGGAACCCCCCCCCCCCCCCACCAGAAAGCCCGAAAACAGACAGAGGTGCACGGGTCGCCTGTCCCGTGGCCACACGTGTGCTGCTTTGAGCCACCATCTTCTATCTCTCTGCCAACGCCCCTTCCTGCTCCTGACACCCACACCCACACACCCACACACCCACAAACACACACACACACACACACAGACAGACATACACACGCACAAACACGTACACATACACCCACACCCCCACACACACATACATAGACATACACACGCACACACACACATACACATACACACACCCCCAAACACACACACATACACATACCCACACACACACACACACATACACATACCCACATACACACACACACACACGCACATACAGGCACACACACAGATACACACAGAGACACACACACGCTCCTACAGACATACAAACACACACACGCACACACAGACATACAAACACACACACACACAGCCCAGGGAAGACTCTCGCTCCTACTGTAAAGGTTTTTTTTCTCCACACTTCCTTCCCACCCCTCTTGCTGCCATTCCCACTGAGTATCCAGGGGAACCTGTTCCGTGGCATTCCCTGGGAGCAAAGATCCATAATCACAGTACATCTAAGTACATCTAATCAGGCCTGTCCGTGCAGTCACCTCACTTTTAAAAAGACCCTGCACTGCACTGATCCAAAACGAGCATATTCCGTGAAGTAAAAATAAGCAAGGTGATAACGTGTGAATGAAACACAGATTCATATTCATATAGCTGAATCATCTCCTTGACTTTCAATCAGCTTTTTCCCCTTTATTTTAAAGAGGTGCGAGTTTAGCGTAGCCAAGGTTCCCCACCCTAAAGTCCGTCACTCCTCTGATTGGCCAGAGATCCGGAGACTCACAGTAACACACACACACACAGACTCACAGTAACACCCACACACACACACACACCCACACACACACACACACACACAGACTCACAGTAACACCCACACACACACACACACACACACACACACACACACACAGACTCACAGTAACACCCACACACACACACACACACAGACTCACAGTAACACCCACACACACACACACACCCACACACACACACACACACAGACTCACAGTAACACCCACACACACACACACACACACAGACTCACAGTAACACCCACACACACACACACACATGGAGACTCACAGTAACACCCACACACACACACACACACACACACACACACACACACACATACACAGACTCACAGTAACACACACACACACACACACACACGAGACTCACAGTAACACACACACACACACACACACACACGGAGACTCACAGTAACACACACACACACAGAGACTCACAGTAACACACACACACACACAAAGACTCACAGTAACACACACACATGGAGGCTCACAGTAACACACACACACACAGAGACTCACAGTAACACACACACACACAGAGGCTCACAGTAACACACAGAGACTCACAGTAACACACACACACACAGAGGCTCACAGTAACACACAGAGACTCACAATAACACAGAGACTCACAGTAACACACAAAGACTCACGGTAACACACAGAGGCTCACAGTAACACGAAGACTCACAGTAACACACAGACACTCACAGTAACACAAAGACTCACAGTAACACACAGACACTCACAGTAACACAAAGACTCACAGTAACACACAGACACTCACAGTAACACACGCAATGACTCGCAGTAACGTGTGCGGTGGTGATTGGCAGTAACACGTGCGGTGGTGATTGGCAGTAACGTGTGCGGTGGTGATTGGCAGTAACGCAGTGCGGTGGTGATTGGCAGTAACGCGTGCGGTGGTGATTGGCAGTAACGCGGGCGGTGGTGATTGGCAGTAACGCGGGCGGTGGTGATTGGCAGTAACGTGTGCGGTGGTGATTGGCAGTAACGTGTGCGGTGGTGATTGGCAGTAACGTGTGCGGTGGTGATTGGCAGTAACGTGTGCGCTGGTGATTGGCAGTAACGCGTGCGGTGGTGATTGGCAGTAACGTGTGCGGTGGTGATTGGCAGTAACGTGTGCGGTGGTGATTGGCAGTAACGCGTGTGGTGGTGACTGGCAGTAACGTGTGCGGTGGTGATTGGCAGTAACGCAGTGCGGTGGTGATTGGCAGTAACGTGTGCGGTGGTGATTGGCAGTAACGTGTGCGGTGGTGATTGGCAGTAACGCAGTGCGGTGGTGATTGGCAGTAACGCGTGCGGTGGTGATTGGCAGTAACGTGTGCGGTGGTGATTGGCAGTAACGCGTGCGGTGGTGATTGGCAGTAACGCGTGCGGTGGTGATTGGCAGTAACGTGTGCGGTGGTGATTGGCAGTAACGTGTGCGGTGGTGATTGGCAGTAACGTGTGCGGTGGTGATTGGCAGTAACGCGGGCGGTGGTGATTGGCAGTAACGTGTGCGGTGGTGATTGGCAGTAACGTGTGCGGTGGTGATTGGCCTCTTTCATAGGGCCTTCCTGACCCGGCGTCTCCGAGGAGATTCGAACCCCGCCAACACTCCAACACAATCGCGTTTTGGCAGCGCAGACCACAGCACCAATTACAGCAGCCCCTGAAACCGGCCATGTCCCCCGAAAAAAGCACACATTCCCCTAACGTCACCGCCGCCATCTTCCTCCACGCGGACCGCCTGTCTGAAGGATCCCTTCTGATCCCAGACAAACTCAAAATCCGCTAAATTTAGTGATCGCTTGCCCCCGGTCGCTGCTCCTCCAGTGATTTGGGGCGTGCCCGAGACCAAGCTGCACACGCTGTACAAACGTGCACGTCCCCACACTTCAGGGGGGTTAGGGAGGGGGGAAAGCAGACGGTTTTTTATGAGATGTTTGAGGAGGATGAGGAAGGTACTGACAGCACAACAGAAGGGGGGGGGGGGGTGGGTGTGGGGGGCTTTTCGACCAGCACAAAGATGGCCCCAGCAGCGACTCACTCAGGGTTAGGAGCCTTCAGACTGGAAACATATGAAGGGCAACAACAGCCCAGTTTAAACTTTTAAAAAGCCCAGTTTAAACCTGCGCCTCGACCCGCCCGCCAAGCCCTCCGCACCTTAACACCCAACAGCAAGGACACCGTTCTCGTTTTAAATTTGGGGGAAATTTTCTCAGGCATTTTTTTTTTTGAAGGGGGCAGGGGCTACACTAACAGTACTACCCAATATAATATGGTTATGCTGGGGGGGGGGGGGGGGGGGAGCACCATTTGATGTTTTCCAACAGGGGGAAGTGTCCCCCCACCCACCCCCCGGGATCTACTTCCAAGCTCGCCTTTGTGCACCGAATACCGCCTCTTTTGTGTGAAAATGTTACACGGTAGCGGGGTGGTCTACCTGGACGAGACGGTTTAAGAGATGATCTACCTGGACGAGATGGTCTACCAGCCGACGACGCCCCCGCTGCAGCCAGGTACACCTCCCTCCTCTGCGGGGTCGATCTTCCGTATCCTGTACAGGCAAACAGACAAACACCACTGACTTAATCCTAATAATCCATTATCCTGTTTACATTCAGCATATAGCAATAAAACATAAATCACTATAACTACAAATGTATGTATATGTTTGTGTGTGTTTATAAAAACATAATTTTCCTAAAAACATATATTACGTTACATTACAGGCATTTAGCAGACGCTCTTATCCACAGCGGCGTACAAGTGCATCAGTTCAAAGTGCAGAGGTGCAAAAGAAACACACTAGAGTGAAGTAAAGATCGTAGTGCCAGAAGTGACCACAGATCAGGACTCCAACCCTGTAGGGTAACCTGTTCAGCAAATAAACAACAATCCTGCCAAGTACAAAACTAGCACTGAAATCCCATTTGCCTAATCAGAATCAACAAAACAATCCTGCCAAATACAAAACTAATATATACTATGAGCACTGACAAACTGCTTGATGGATTTCCTCCATTCATTCAATTATGTTAAAATAGACTCTCAAGAAATATTTGTGTTCAAATGTTTTGTTTTTTTTCCCCTTATTTTGGACTGCTGACGCAATATGGGGGGGTTAAAAATTTTTGAAAGCTTAAAATGTCCTCTCTTTTCACAATTACTTTTGCACGAGGACGGTGATCAATAATCCAGTCAATAAATGATAGGGAAAATATCTACAACACTTCCTAATAATAATCAGACTAATCAAAATTGTATCAGATAATGATATAACACACCATTCACCTTTCTTTCACAATTATTTTTTTCTCCAAAAAAGAAAACAATAAGTGTTTTTCACACAGATGCTGATTTGAGGTGTATCTGATGTTAGAGGGACCAAAGCTGGGCCCATATACGGACTTATGACCGGGCCATGTGCTATAAACACACCGACCAGAACAGGACCAAACAGAACCTCTGAATGGATCCTCTGGGCTGAGACAGACTGCTCTCTCTCCACACCACACTCCCTGTCTAGCTCGTCCTCGCTGGACGTGGCTTGGGATGTCACCCCTCTGCGCGGAAATCTCAGAGAAGTCCGGCTTCGATTTGGGGGTGCCTCCTCAAAGAAAAGCAACACAAATCAAACAGATGATTTTTTGCAGATTTCTTCAACGAGTCCTCGGGTTTGTGGGCACACCCTTCCTCCCTCGAATACACAAACCTGAGGATTTTAACGTCACCTGTTTGAGCATCGACCACTTCAGCTAAAGGATTCCAGCGTCCTGCCCTCTCAGAACGTAACCAACTGACGCAGGTTTAGGGGTCCCTCTCAGGACGCAGTTTTAGGGGTCCCTCTCAGAACGTAAGGATTAGGGGTTCCCTCTCAGGACGCAGGTTTAGGGGTTCCCTCTCAGAACGTAAGGTTTAGGGGTTCCCCCTGCCCAGGTGTGTGAGAACGTGACCACCCTTCGGCATGCTCTTGCAGACACGGGGCCTTACACAATCGACACACTCTTTCCATCACAGAGCAGCTCAGCGCTAATGAGCGGAGGACGCTAGCAGTGCTAAATGCTCTTTTTCTCTAAACCTAAAAATAACCGGGGAAAAGCACATTCTCTCCATTTCTATATTTCTCTTCTTTCTTAATATATTATTATTCATACTATTTTTTATGGACAAAATATTTTGTTTCTTTTTCTTTTGAGTGATTTTGTATGAACACAAGCAGTTATGGTCGGCACTGAAACAGGACATGAAACGTGAAACTGACCGAGCAATTCTCAGATTTTCACGTCACACTTTTCACACTTTGCTTGTTCATTTAAACGAATACATTCATCAAGTTCTAGAGAAACTGCTGCACCAGGAACAGCTCTCAAAGTGGACAGCTGTCTGTAACATGGAGAGAAGGACATTATTCACTCTTCCCGTAGGAAATGAATTAGAAGCTTATGCAAAGGTAGTAACAGTTTATAACACAAATGTATAAGGCCAACAGAATGACTTCCAGTGCAAACTGCAGACTGCATTTCATACGCAGGTTTCAACACCTATTTCAACAATGATATGACTCATGCTCCAGATGCTATTCATAAAACACAAATCCGGCAGACAAAGGCTTAGTAATTCTCTTAACTTAATATTAAAATAAAAATGTCCTAATAATATAGTGGAAATTCTGTAAAACAGTGGAATATATATGTGTGCGTGTGTGTGCGTGCATGTATGAAAATAGTACCATGAAATCTGAAACAAGGGCTATGCTGTTGTATACTGTGTGTTGGCTTCAGTGTTTCTGTGTGAAAAAAAAGAGAAAAAGAGAAAAGTGTGTGTTTGTGTTTGTGTGTGCAGTCCTGCAATGTGTGTGCATGTGTGTGTGTGTGTGTGTGTGTATGCGTGTGTGTGTGTGTGTGCATGTGTATGCATGTGTGTGTGTGTGTGTGTGTGTGTGTGTGTGCGTGTGTGGGTGTGTTTGTGTTCGTGTATGTATGTATGTGTGTGTGTGTGTGTGTGTGTGTGCATGTGTATGCATGTGTGTGTATGTGTGTATGCGTGTGTGTGTGTTTGTGTTTGTGTATGTGTGTGTGTGTGTATGTGTATGTGTGTGTGCGTGTGTATGCATGTGTGTGTGTGTGTGTGTGTGTGTGTGTGTGTTTGTGTGTGCTTATAATATTAATCATCTGTACGTGAGTCCCGTAAGGAGCCAAATGAAGAGTGTGGCTGGGTGCAGCGGGCAGGCAGACTCTGGGGTTGTTTACAGGCTGGAGCTGGTCAGGCTCGTAGGGATAAGCTCATGCCATCCCGCCTCCCTCCATTAAAACTGTTTACTGCTTCAATTTACCTGTCTCCGCCTAAAAATAACCAACTTATTTCTCTTTTTTTGTTGTTTGTTTTTGTTTTTTTTTGTCTGAGATTTTTTTTGGTTTTTTTGCGGGAAGAGTACCTGCCACTCTTTTATTTTTTTGTCAATCCAAAAACGCAACTCTCTCTCTCTCTCCCTCTCTTTCTCTCTCTCATTTTTTCACTCCCTGCACCCTCGCTTTCTCTCTCTTTCTCTCTCTGCCTCTCTCTCACTCTCTTTCTTTTTCTCCCTGCCCCCTTGCTCTCACTCTCTCTCTCTTTCCCCCCTTTCTCTCTCTCTGTCCATCTCTCTCTCTTTCTTTCTCACCCTGTCCCCACTCTCTGCCCATCTCATTCTTTCTCTCTCTCTATCTCTCTAATCTGTGTCTTTCTCTCGTATGTTAACTGACTGATTGATTGATTTTATTCGATAATTTTTAAAAAGAAAAAAAACATGCATCTGAAGCAAGCTTCTCACACACAGAATTATTTTTTTAAAACTATCAAGAATAGACACAATAAATCTAATAGCTTATTTCCATTGTGGTCCTTTACTGTTTTGCGTTTGGTGTAAAGTGCACAAACGTACAAAAGCAATTTTTGTTCTTTAATTTTTCCTCGGCAATACTGGCAAGTTTGAGAGAGCCACCAAGCTGCCATGTGCAGCCATGTTGAGAACAGAGAGCATTTCTGGTTAAAACCTAGACTAAATGTAACCATCCTACATCCTAGACTAAATGTAACCATCCTACATCCTAGACTAAATGTAACCATCCTACATCCTAGACTAAATGTAACCATCCTACATCCTAGACTAAATTTAACCATCCTACATCCTAGACTAAATGTAACCATCCTACATCCTAGACTAAATGTAACAATCCTACATCCTAGATTAAATGTAACTATGCTATATCCTGGACCAAACGTAGCCATCCAACTCACCTGACCATCCTACACTGCCTCACCTTTCCCAGCCCATGTAAGCCCTTCCCTAAGTCATACGTCCCCGCAGAGTCCTTACAGAGTTTTCTATCATTCTCACACATACTGAAATCTATAACATGGACGGGCTGATCAAATATCTCCCCCTGCACACTTTCACACAGTGAAACAGCCAGTGTTAATTCAACTCTGACAGAGTGACACGAGTCCATTGGAGACCACATACATTCTGCAAGAGTTCATTAATCACCGAACATTTTATTGTGTGTCCTTTACTGGCATTATTACAGGTATCTCCAATTACTCCACCTTCCCGTCCACCACAACCAAAACAGAGACATCAAGAGGGGGTTTCCATTCAAGGGAGGGTGTTCAATTTACTCCTTTAGATATACAGTTATATGGTAGGCTATTTTTTTCTCAATTTCAAGAGATGTATTCAATCAGTCATTACAGTTTGTGGCTGATTGTTTCACATGGTTTTGCCATTAATTTCAGTGCCTTCCTGACTGTTGGTAGTGCTTCTAGACTAAACAAAAAATAAATAAATAAATAATTTCGACTGGTACTTTAAAGTTATGGCCAGAGTGCCACAGGGGGCCAAACTGCACGCTCCCCTCCATCATCCTGTGGGGGACTCTGCCTGCCGTCCGGGCCCATTCTGAAAGAGAACACCCCCGAAAGCAGAGACACCGGCATAAAAATGGCCTTCCCTGATTGGCTGATGGCTCCAGGTCTCTGAGAGCTCCAATCATGTTGTGTGTTTGCCACTGTTACCTTGGTCACAGTCTCCTCCCCTTTTCTTGACCGCGCTGGATTCTAACAGGCTAAGTGCGATGAAAAGAAGGGATATGATATTATATACTGTATGCTGGCCATCAAATTAAGGGTGTTTCTGTGCGTACAGAAGAGAGAAAGAGACAAGTGTCTGTGTGTGTGTGTGTGTGTGTGTGTGCATGTGTGTATGTATGATTTTTTTTTTTCTTGTTACAGTGCAAAGTCACATTTAGTGAATTTCAGTGCCCTGAAATACTGTTGTTTGTCTTTGGATTAGCTGTATGTGTTGTGGGGCTAACAGCACACATATGACTATTCAAACACCTCTAACACTATTACTATATTTATCACACAAAACTAAAATATTGAAAAATCGTATTAATTTGTTAAATTTTGAAACTAATGTGTAAAAAATCTGTTTACCATTCAAGACGTACCTTACCGCATGCTTCTCTTTATCCCAAATTACTGGTCTGCCACTAATTTAATTTCTGATCATTTGTAAATTAACTGGAATGAAAATGTAGGCCATATTCCGCCAGACCTGCAAGATTCCCATGTTTTATGTTTTAAATATACATATTCTTTTACACACATGCTTTTATATAAATGAGAGAAATTATATTTATAAATATGAATTTATTTGTTAACAATATTAACTTAATGATTAGCACTACTAGCTATTCCCCTTGGGGATGCTTTAAATTGATCTATTGTTTTATAATCCACAGGTCACTGAAAACGTAAAATAGGTGAGGTTAAAAAATACTGTTAAACTGCTTTTGACCTCTTTTTAAAAGTTTTACATGATTAAAAGAAATTTCAGTTTAGATGAGCATCACCCACATACAGTCGATCACCTTTTTGTCTGGTAATTAAGAATTTATGTATTTAACATTGTTTCTTTTATACAATGACCCTACTGAGTTTTATATGCAATCATTTTGATTTGCAATTTTGATTTGCAAAAAAAAACAGGAATATTTGCCATAACATCAGACCAGTCTATTTTTTCATAATTAAAATGCACCACGGACAAAAGAGTACACAAAAGTTCCGAAGGTTACAGCACCACAATGGAAAAGAATGAACTTAAAGTAAATCCAGAAACTTTTTTAAATTTTCATTTGTTCCAGTACTAATGAGAGGAGACTCAGGCTCAGGACTGTTCATAGTTTATATGTAAGTCTTCAGCATCTCCTACTGATACTGCCTTCCTTCACTGGCCTCTCCTCAAACGTGCATAGATACTGGGCCTGTTTGCAACAGTATGGATAAACAAAAATTCTAAAATTTCACATGTGAAACTGAAATGTTGTTTTTCAAAGCAAATTTTAGTGTGTGACACAACTTCCTCTGTCATTACATTTCCATTCCAATGAGGACAAAACTTTTTCTGAAATTTCTCATTTGTAGAAGAAATATGTTTGTTTGTTTTTTTGTTTGTCATGTTCAGCTGACCAGTTCAGAAATGTAGCTGGTATGATATTTAAGTTGTATGTATCCAAAGAAGAATCTTACAGCTGAACTCCTAAACTCCTTTAATATTATTAAAATAATAATATCATGCATTTCGCATCTTTTCACCATTAGAGCATGCGCTGCTTCAGAAAACACATGAAGCATGAAAACAAAGACATAACACAAACTATAAAAATGATCAAACTTAATAAAAATGATATGGTTTTTACTTAACAACTCACCTAACCAAATATGGCCTAATTAAATGAAATAAAGTGAACAGTTGCATTAGAATTGAAGAAATTTCATCGTGTGACCATATTTTGTTTGAACATCTGCAATATATATCAGTTTCTGAAAGAAGAAATGTACTTCAGATAAAATTTAAAATAAATGATATGTTATTATATGTTATTATAACTATTCATAATATACAAAAAAAAGACATTTTTGAAATACGTGGTTTACTGATAGAGTATCTGGATAACTTGTTTTACTCATGTAAGGGGCAAAATAGATACACAATTAAATGGAAATAGTAATTGTGTATTATGTATGAAACATACTATCAATATAAATATAAAAAATGCAATGTAATATATACTTCTTACTGTGGGTTAAAAAACAGGTGACTGATCAAGTTTTCTTGACTTGCCAGTTTAATTGTAACAACGGTTTTAATTTGTTATGGAATGAGATCACATTTCAAGGCCTTGATGCTTAACATGCAAACATATTTGAGTGGCACAAGGAACATTTATAATATTGCTAACACAAAAGAGAAAAGTGTATGGTATTTGAATTCATAAATATGCAAATATGTTATTTGGAGTTATATATCTCTCTGTTAGTTGGATTTGGGAACATGAAAAAAAAGTATTGATATGATTTTGTATTTAATTTCTGAGGAGAGGCATTAGAATAGATAGATTAGACTTACTGGTGTCTAAACTGAGAAAAGGGAAGAGCAGGTCTATGAAAGAAAGACTAAAATAAATATGTTAGTACTCTTCATCCTATTCTAAAATATATAGTCTATGGCCACTTCAGTGTGTATGTGAACTGTTGTTTGTACAGTTCCACTGTTCACATTTCTTATCACATTATCTGTGATGCATAAAAATGGAAGGGTATGTATTAGTGATGCATAAA
The DNA here is from genome assembly GCF_013347855.1 of Anguilla anguilla. Lineage (NCBI taxonomy): Eukaryota > Metazoa > Chordata > Actinopteri > Anguilliformes > Anguillidae > Anguilla > Anguilla anguilla. The sequence goes on along the minus strand of NC_049216.1, from coordinate 35,156,745 downwards.
AATGGAAGGGTATGTATAAAATTGAGTACGCACTGATACTGCAAAACCACAACACAAAAACATGTTAAATTAGAAAAAGGGGGGATTTATCTGTGAAGGAATATTTAAGAGACTTGGTAGAAGTTGAATTCAAAGGTTGCTATGAATCCAGTTATCTCAATAATCATTGTGTATATGATCGTTCAGCATATGTTGACACTTCATGGGTGAATGAATTGCTTTGAAATGGACAAAATATTTTTTAGCCCTCAGTGTTGCACGGAAGCTGAGATCCCTGTACTGTGTGCTCTCTCTGAGAGTTTCCCATCTCCTTATGTGGTGCGTCGAGTCACTGGAGAATGTGTGCGTGTGTATGTGTGTGTGTGTGTGTGTGCGCGTGTGTATGCACGTGTGTGTGTGTGTGTGTGTGTGTGCGCACGTGCGTGTGTATGCATGTGAGTATGTGTGTGTGTGTGCGTGTGTGTGTGTGTGTACGTAAAGTGTGGCTATGTAAAGTAAGTTTTTTTTGTGTGTGTAGTATGTAATGTGTATGTAGTGTGATCTAACCTGGATTAACTATTCTGTGACACAAACAATGCATGCATCCAATTTTAAAAAAGCATGTTTTAGCAAGTTTGTCTCTAAAAGTAAATCTAAAACATAAAAGGTAACATCCAAATACATTTCTAAACTCTCACTCTAATGATTTTATGAAATATTAAATTAGAACAGAAAACTCCGTTCTGTCAGACCTGGGAATTCCCACAGTTTTTTAGCTTTTCAATATTTGCATTGATAAGCACTAGAAAAGCATCGTTTACACTAGTTAACAATTAGTTAGAAAAATTACTCTTGGGATTTTCAGTTGACTATCAGAAAGGTCCCGGGCCGAGGCTAAAAATAACTTTTTTAAAAAGCGTTGCGTGACAGCAGAATGAGATGCGTATCTTTCACAGTAAATTACTGTACAACATGAATTCAGTGTCATTTCTGTTACGGTGGTATTATCTACGGTATCTATACTGACCTCACTGTAACGACACTCTCAGGTGGAGGTCCTTTACCTGTCACTGGATTTAGGAACCTCTGTACTGCACATTAAATCTAAATTCCTCCCTGTGTTATTCCTCCTTTAACACAAACTACTTTTTATTATTATTATTATTATTATTATTATTAAAAAGCACATTTCAGAAACTGAAACTCCTGAAAACACAGTTCAGTATTTTACATTGCCAGCATTTCACAAGTCAAACATCATCTCCCCACTTTTACCGTAAGGCGCCCGCACAACAAGAAGGCACCCGGAAGGACGTCGTGATTTTGGAACGCAAATATTAAACCTTTAGAAAACCGGCCTCGTCGCAGATCACTGAGCGTCAGAGCGGCGACGGGTCGCGGGGGGGCGTGTGGCTCCGAGGGGCGGAGGGGCATCTGATGCCTTGGAGTGTCAGAGGGGAGTGATGTTGCGTTTAGGGAGCGCGGGGGGGGGGGGGAGGGTACGTCTGATGCCAAGCTGGGGGTGTCAGAGTGGCGTGGCGTTGCGTTTAGGGGAGCGGGGGTGTAACTCCAGGGGGGTACGCCCAGCTGTGTCACTCCTCTCGAACCCACAATCATTGAATGTGAATTACTTCAGTAAATATACAGCTGCATGTTAAGCCAATCTGTATAGGAGCCCTAGCAGATGCCTATAATGTAATTTAGGAATTAGAATTGATATTACACCGATGCCTTTCATATGCTTTCAATTGATAGTTGATAGCTGTTCAAAATAGTAGAACATATTCATATTGTTAATCTGATGAAAAAATCACACAATTTAAATTAAATAGATAGATTTAGGCCTGTGCTATGTGCAATGTCTATCCAAATCTGGATCCAACAGATATTCATATGTGAGTGGCTAAAGTGAAGATCTAAAAATATTTATATATCCTACAAGTTTTCAATTCATATTTGACATGTAACCTAAAAAAAAAAAAATTCAGCCAGACCAGCAAAATAAATCATATGTGTGACGGCATATATTAAACCTATGACAAGCAAACCAGTATTTCCCGCACATATTAGGTACTCAAATGTCATCGCCACCATACAGCTTGACCAACATCACATCACATTTTGGATCACTGAAAATCTGATTATTTTCTATACTTGATCCGAACTGTATGACACACAGAAGAATGCAGTGGAGTGCTTTTTTAGAAAATCGTTTTTTTTTTTTTTTCTAGCGAGAATTCCGTATGTCACTTTACCGTAATTGTGTAGTCAGAACAATTATCTTTACCATTTTATAAAAGTACTACATGTGACGCTGCATTCTGTGTTAAAATGGTTGACTGACAACCCTGTTCAACCTCACTTAGCAAACTCTCTAATTAATAAATGAGAAGTTTACTCTGGTCCCTACATTCCAGGGTATCTGAAAAACGCACGACAGCATGTGCCTGCTAAAACACAGCACTTTACCGCCATTGTGAAGCCACAAGTCTGCACAGTTACAGGGAAGCTGTGTGTGTGCTGCTAATAACAAAATTGCACTTTCAGGAAGATTGTTCTGCAAACTGTGGCTTCAGTCAGCATCTCCTGTCAGCGTATAGTCACGGAAGTCATTTCTGATAAGTTTGTGTGTGTGCGTGTGTGTGTGTGTGTGGGCATGCATGTGTGTGTGTGCATGCGTGTGTGTGCATGTGGGCATGCGTGTGTGCGTGTACATGCGTGGATGTGCATGTGGGCATCCGTGTGTGTATGTGGGCATGTGTGTGTGTGTGTGTGCATGTGGGCATGCGTGTGTGTGTGTGGGCATGTGTGTGTGTGTGTGTGCATGTGGGCATGCGTGTGTATGCATGTGCATAGATGTGTCTTCATGTGAGTGCGTGTGTGTACTGCTGTGTGAATGTGTGTGTATATGATATGTGGGTGAGGAGGTGTCCTTATTGGATGTGAGTGTGTGTGTGTGTGTGTATGTGTAGGTCTGTGTATATATGTGTGTGTGTGAGTGTGTGTGTGAGGGTGTGTGTGTGTGTCTGTGTGTGTGTGTGAGGGTGTGTGTGAGGGTGTGTGTGTGTGTGATAGGTGGGTGAGAGTCCTTATTGCATCTTGCAAACGGCATGTCTATCAGAGTCATTAGAACTGAACTTCTTGAGCTCTAAAAATTTTACTTTTTTAAGTTTCTGACAACAAAAGGGACCCTCGCAGACAGGAAAATGGGGGTCCACAAGGGGGGTGGGGGGGGGGGGGGTGCTGTGCATTTCTCAAAACACCCCATCGGTATCTGAGCACCAAAGCTCTGCACTCTGGACACTGTGTCTGCATGGCTTCCCCCCCTCCCCCAAGAGGAACCTCAGCACCTCCACCCCGCACCCCCCTCATCCCACCACACCCAACTCCCCCTGCTGGTGCACCCCAACACTGGGTCACCGCCCCCCTGGTTCACGCCCCCCCGCCCCCAAACAGCTCCGTCTGCTTAAACGAAACAACCACCTGAGCCACAACCATCGCTTCTAACTCTTCTAACTGCATATGAAACACACACACCACCTCTCCCGACTGCGTATGAAACACACACACCACCTCTCCTAACTGTGTAGGAAACACACACACCACCTCTCCCTAACTGCGTATGAAACACACACACCACCGCTCCCTAACTGCGTATGAAACACACACACCACCTCTCCCTAACTGCGTATGAAACACACACACCACCTCTCCATAACTGCGTATGAAACACACACACCACCTCTCCCTAACTGCGTATGAAACACACACGCCACCTCTCCCGACTGCGTATGAAACACACACACCACCTCTCCCTAACTGCGTATGAAACACACACACCACCTTTCCCTAACTGCGTATGAAACACACACACCACCTCTCCCGACTGCGTATGAAACACACACACCACCTCTCCTAACTGTGTAGGAAACACACACACCACCTCTCCCTATCTGCATATGAAACACACACACCACCTCTCCCTAACTGCGTATGAAACACACACACCACCTCTCCTATCTGCGTATGAAACACACACACCACCTATCCTAACTGCGTAGGAAACACACACACTACCTCTCCCTAACTGCGTATGAAACACACACACCACCTCTCCCTAACTGCGTATGAAACACACACACCACCTCTCTCTAACTGCGTATGAAACACACACACCACCTATCCTAACTGCGTATGAAACACACACACCACCTATCCTAACTGCGTAGGAAACACACACACCACCTCTCCCAACTGCGTATGAAACACACACACCACCTCTCCTAACTGCATAAGAAACACACACACCACCTCTCCCTAACTGCGTATGAAACACACACACCACCTCTCCCTAACTGCGTATGAAACACACACACCACCTCTCCCTAACTGCGTATGAAACACACACACCACCTCTCCTAACTGCGTAGGAAACACACACACTACCTCTCCCTAACTGCGTATGAAACACACACACGACCTCTCCCTAACTGCATATGAAACACACACACCCCCTCTCCCCACTGCGTATGAAACACACACCACCTCTCCCTAACTGCGTATGAAACACACACACCACCTCTCCCTAACTGCGTATGAAACACACACACCACCTCTCCCTAACTGCGTATGAAACACACACACCACCTATCCTAACTGCGTATGAAACACACACACCACCTATCCTAACTGCGTATGAAACACACACACCACCTATCCTAACTGCGTATGAAACACACACACCACCTATCCTAACTGCGTATGAAACACACACACCACCTCTCTCTAACTGCGTATGAAACACACACACCACCTATCCTAACTGCGTAGGAAACACACACACCACCTCTCCCAACTGCGTATGAAACACACACACCACCTCTCCTAACTGCATAAGAAACACACACACCACCTATCCTAACTGCATATGAAACACACACACCCCCTCTCCCCACTGCGTATGAAACACACACCACCTCTCCCTAACTGCGTATGAAACACACACACCACCTCTCCCTAACTGCGTATGAAACACACACACCACCTCTCCCTAACTGCATATGAAACACACACAGTCACCTCTCCCTAACTGCATATGAAACACACACAGTCACCTCTCCCTAACTGCATTCGAAACACACACACCACCTCTCCCTAACTGCGTATGAAACACACAAACCACCTCTCCCTAACTGCATACGAAACACACACACCACCTCTCCCTAACTGCGTATGAAACACACACACCACCTCTCCTAACTGCGTATGAAACACACACACCACCTCTCCTAACTGCGTATGAAACACACACACCACCTATCCTAACTGCGTATGAAACACACACACGACCTCTCCCTAACTGCGTATGAAACACACACACCACCTCTCCCAAACTGCGTATGAAACACACACACCACCTCTCCCTAACTGCGTATGAAACACACACACCACCTCTCCTAACTGCATAGGAAACACACACACCACCTGTCCTGACTGCGTAGGAAACACACACACCACCTCTCCCTAACTGCGTATGAAACACACACAGTCACCTCTCCCTAACTGCGTATGAAACACACACAGTCACCTCTCCCTAACTGCGTATGAAACACACACACCACCTCTCCCTAACTGCGTATGAAACACACACACCACCTCTCCCTAACTGCGTATGAAACACACACACCTCCTCTCCCAAACTGCGTATGAAACACACACACCACCTCTCCCCACTGCGTAAGGAAGGACTCAGTTTAACTCAGCTGATGAGGTCAGGCGTGTTCACTGCGGCCCAGTCTGGCCTGCTTCTCTCAGTCCTCCACAGCGTCACGTAAACGCCCCACAAAAGCATGCTCGATTTACAAGATCTTTACTTTTTTTTCAGCTTTTAATAAAGTGCGCCATCTTTTCCACAGCGATGCGAACGAGAGGAAAGGTTCTGTGTCCTGACCGGCCGACACATCCGTGTTTCGTACAAAATGGCGGCGGCGGCTGCGGCGATCTACAAGTGGCTGATGCAGAGAGTGACATCACTCCGCGTGTGGGCGGAGTCTCCCGTCTCTGCCGCGTGTGGGGGGGGGAGGGGGGGGCGACGTCAGCCCCAAATGACGGAGGGGGGGCGGGGGACGTACCAGCAGAAGCACGGGACAGGAGAGACGCCGCGTAGGAGCTGGTTCCTGCACTGAAAGGAGCGGGGCTGGGCGGGGGCTGCAGTCAGTGTGTCTTCAAGATCAACGGCACCACCTTTACCTGCCCAGTCAGGTCACCTGGAGACAATAAGAGAGAGAGACGAGGGTGGAGGGGGTGGGGGGGTTGGAGAGGGAAACCAAAACTAGAGAGAGAGAGAGAGAGAGAGAGAGAGAGAGAGAGAGAGGGAGAGGGAGACGGGGGTGGTGGAGAGTTAAACCAAACCTAGAAACTAGAGAGAGGGGGGATGGGGAGAGAGAGAGGGGGAGCGAGACAGACAGAAATGAAAATAAAGAACGGTAGATTGGGACAGAGTGGGCAGAGAGAAAGGAGAAACAGAGGAGAGGGGTAAAAGGGGAAAGAGGGAGGGGCAAGAGACAACGAGAAACAGAGAGAGAGAGAGAGAGGAGAGATATCACAGGTCACACACATGCACTCCAGCTTGTATAATCATTAATGAACAGATCAGGTCTGAGAAGGAGGAAGAGGGAAACGGGAAAATTAAAAACCAAGAACAAAAGAAAGGTGATTTTCCAACTAAAACGCACCTCTTGGGGAGCAGGAATGTCAGGAGTGTCAGGAATACCAGACCTATTCAAGTGAACGAGATCCCCCCATTTTCCACAAAGCGAATAAAGAAAGAAGAGAACCAGTCCTAAAGTTTCGTTCACAGAACAGGGGAGCGCCCGTTCCCAAATCGCTGCAGAACCCCGGCCCTCGTGCCGTTTGCTCGCCACATGAAACGCACTTCTGTAAGTTTCCTTGGGCTGAAAGCGTCCGTTAAGCATCTGAATCGTAAAGGCCTAACCCGTGGGGCCCATCCCTGCCGCATTTGTGTACGCGCAAACAGCACAGGCTGCACGCACCTAGCCTCAGCAACCTCTGCCCCAGTCTAAGGGCACAGCCACGAGCGCTGACGATTGGTCAGCAGTCAGTGTTCTAAAATGGCTGCCATGTATTACTCAGTAGAGTTCCACACATTTCAGGTGCAGGAGATAAGGCACTAGCTTAGAGTGCCGACCAAATACTTTGAGACTTATTATTATTATTATTATTATTACTACTACTACTACTAATAACAATAATAATAATAGTAACAATAATAATTATAATTATTATTATTATTATTTGTCTCTGTCACACATGGATCTCAGTCACACGTTTGACAGGGGAGGGGAACCATTTTTAAAAGAGTGAATTTGTGAGACCCAACCCAGCCGAGCATCCTGGATCGGTTACTGATGATGAAATGGTGGGGGTGTGCGTGGGGGGGAAAGCCTCAGCAACATCAGCGGCGGAATCCAAATCAGAGATAGCGATTAAACCAAGAATTCAAAATCACTCACATGGAACCTACATCAGAGGAACCTACATCAGACATGGAGCTCAAACCTGAAACTGAAATCAGGACCCAATACTGGAGAATCAGAACCGAATCAAGAACAGGATCCTGATCAAGAGAAGAGAGTCTGAATCTGTGAGTGCTACACAATGAAAAAATAAAAAATAAACACATGAATAAAAACTGCCCCATGATGAAGAACACACGTACACACGTACTCACGTACACACACGCACGCGCTCACACACACACACACACACACGCACGCGCTCACACACACACACACACACACGCACGCGCTCACACACACACACACAGGTAAAAGGAGACACAGTGACGTTGGTGCTGGCCGTTGTTCTCGTCCTGCCTGTGCTTAGAGAGACACAACAGGAGCTGAAACACAGGGAGATGCCTGCTGTTACTAAACCTGCGTCACTCTCTCTCACACACACACACACTCTCTCTCACACACATGCACACACACACACACACACACTCTCTCTCTCTCTCTCTCACACACACACACACACACTCTCTCTCTCTCTCACACACACACCCACACACACACACACTCTCTCTCTCTCACACACACACACACATGCGCATACACGCACGCACACACACACACACACTCTCACTCTCTCTCACACATGGAGGCGCCGGCCAGGACCTCAGGCCCCAGTTCAATGTGTCCAGCAGGCGGACGCCTTTTCCAAGCTAAATTCACACAAACGCCATTCGCTAGCAGAGCTATCTGTATGCCTGTCACTGGAACCGCTGCAAAACATTCACTTTTTTTCCATTTGAGACCACAGTTTAATATAACACAGGGCCCCCAATTTTTTTTTAATGCCAGGGACAATTAGGTAAGATAAATGAAAAGCAAAAACCCACCCAAGACAAAACAACATGCACGCACACATGCGTGTAAACAAGCACATGCATTCCGTGTGCACACACGTGTGTTTCACCACAGGAAGGCACAGCCCCAGCCCTTCAGCTTCCTGTCAGCTACAGGTGAGATTCTGCTTCCTGTCAGCTACAGGTGAGATTCTGCCTCAGCTCCCAGCTACAGGTGAGATTCTGCCTCAGTTCTCAGCCACGGAAGGGGTGGTTTGAATGAAGAGAAACTGACATCCAAACTCTAAACCACACGGGATCCCTCACTCACACACTGTTAAAAACCTGTATCACACACGCAGAGTTACTGCATATCAGGCATTCATAGAAACGTGAATTCCAAAAAAAAAAAAAAAAACACTACTTCTTAAAAAGTCATTTGAAACGCAAGCTTTTCAAAGCATGTTTCGTATTTTTTTAACGTTCAAAAAGACATTTATTGCCAAGGAGACAAGCTTTAAAAAAAAAGAGAAAACAACAGTCGCTACTTCAGCTTTTGTCCTTCAGTTGATCAGGCTTTGTCATATTCCAGCCACGGATGTGGTTTTTTTTTTGGGGGGGCTGAGGGGAGACATGGGAAGAGAAGTGGGGCTACTGTTGGAAGCCTGAAACTGGAGTCGTTAACCACACCCCCCAGAAGTTAACCACGCCCTCTGAGATTTAACCACGCCCCCTCGGAGAGCCAGCTCGCGTTCCAGGTACGATGACATCTGCGGAACTCCTTCCTCAATGCGACAACTGTGACACGCCCCACAGGCAGGCCCCTGTCGATGCTAACACTGACGATGAGCTGCTAACACTGACATCTTCCCTCACAGTGCAACTCCCATGGTCTTAAATGCAGCTATAATGAACACCGGTCCTGGTAGGAAAAGCCATATATGAAAAACATTTTAACATCTGTAATTTACACTTTGGTTAAAATATTCATTCAGGACAAAGGTGTACTGGGGTGTATGGACACCCCTGTTGTGTCTGTTTGTGAACCGAACAGGACATGGCATGGGCCCATGTGGCCCTTGCTGATTGGACATTCCAGAGATCAAAACCACAATAGCCGTACGCAATGAGGGCTTCTATGAAGTAGGATCTTACTGCTTGAAAGACTGCTTTCAGTTTATGCATTAAATGATCTGTGCTGAATTTTCTAATCAGTTGAGCCCACTTACCGAAGAGAATAAAACCACAAAATAATTTCCAAAACCAAAGCACTTATTTACAAATAATATAAACAAATAAATATGATAAAAAGATAATTGATATTTTCCTCAAGTGTAATTACGTTATGCTCTGAAAGATTATAAAATTTCTAGCTCGATTGTGTCCAGCTGAAGGACGTCTTTTGTCCGTCCGCATGGCTGGATCACGGCCTCTGGCTGAACTGATGCCTGCGGAAATCTCGTGAAGTCCGACGAGTTCAATGATCACTGAAACGAACCGAGTCTGTGCGTTTACTTGTCTAAGTTACGGCCAAATGCAGACTGAAAACAGGGCCGGTTACTGTTTTGCAAGGTATGCGAGAGCGCGGCTTCTTTTTGAGGGCCGAAGAATCATCGGTGCGAAAGAACTGAAAAAGGGGCTCAGAGCTCGAACCTAGAAAAAAAAAGCATAGCAAAAACACAGCAAAA
>NC_049216.1:35069210-35141710 GCF_013347855.1 Anguilla anguilla | reverse complement strand
CTGCGCGAGAGGGAAAGGCGGACTTGAGCACGTTTAACTGTTCTGGTAAAAGACGCAAAACCCTGGCGTGGCCCAAGTGGCGCAGTTCCTCACGTCACACGTGCTTTCCCACTGTTTTCTTGGCTTTACGTACTGTTATAATTAAACTACAACTATGAAAGTCACATCGCAACAACTTAGAAAGGCTGTTCTGAAGGTCAAACGTTTCCTTTGAGCAGGGAAGGGCGAATTCATAGTATTATACATAATATTTGCAAATAAAATAAGTGAAAACAAAAAAAGCACAATTACTGCTGCATGGACAGCCTACCACATAACCAATTTATATATTTTTACATCCGACGTAATAGGCCTACATTGTAATAAAAACAGACAAAAAATACACATTCAGAATGCGTTTTTTTTTTACGTAAACATAATCTGGCACTGAAACTTACTGTGACAGTATACGGCACTCACAACAACATGAAAATCGATGCCCTCCTGGCGTACACATTTTAGTCTAAAAAACAAAGTTTGCCAGTTAAAAGATCAAGGTATTCCATAATGATTTATTTTAGTTTGTTTTGATGTAGACGTCTGTAAAATATTCATTTGTGATTGAAGGTTCGAACAGGTCACATATAGCCTACACTAAGCGCGGGGCGTTGCACACCGTTGAAGTTTCGGACATGTCTCGTTTTAATCGGAGGCGAGTTACAGCTGCTAGGGAGGAAAAGGGGGAGTAAAAGAAAACGACGAAAGGATGCTTCGTTTTAAGTCCGAACCCTTTTTCATACGGTTCATAATGACCAGGGTTAAAGAATCACGCCCCTTGTCACGCATCAATAAAATAACGTGAGGGCTTCTTACGTACTGGGGCCAGCCCAGCGCTGCCTCTTCAACACAAAGTATGGGTATTATTATTATTATTATAATTATTATTATTACTATTATTATTATTATTATTATTATTATTATTATTATTGATGTGTTGTAGTTACCTTCTGCGCACATGACGGCCAGGGGCCTCCTTTTTTCGGTTTGCTGTGCCGTAGGAAATTTTGACGACGTAGGTGAGAGAGCTTAGGCCGGTGAACTCTGGTCTGTAAGACCCGGAGATTTTGACACTGTACCAGGGAACCTGTATGAAGTGAATCGGCCAAATGCGTGGACGGGTGCAGGGTTCACACCCTACGCACTGCAGTTATTCCGCGATGACGTATTTGGAAGGAAAGTGGACCGTTCTCGTAATTAAGGGATCATGGGCACATTTCGTCAGTTCAGCACTCCGTTAAACAACTTGTGTCAACGGTGCTGTAGGCTCCTGTGTGACAGTATTAATAAGATACCGTGTTTCAGGCTTCTGAAACGGGGAGAATGATTGCACGAGGGAGTTACAATGAGATCAGTTGAGGTGTAAGTCAACAAATTGGCGCCCATAATTGATAGTAATGTTTGGCCTTTTGTAAAGGTACGTTAAAGCATGTTAATTGTACTGATTCAGTGTGTTTATGGGTGCCGGACCCCTTCGACATAGAAGGGCACATAAAGGCCTGCTTCTCGTGCAGCTGCTTTCGTCATCTTATGCACTGAGCGAGCTCCACCCTCGCGGCAAGGCGGGCCCGTACCTGTTCTCACGACATCACCGTCCTGTTTGCGTTATCCAATGCGGGTATAGCACCGATCAAATCGGGAATATCAATCTTTGACATCTGCACAAAATTAATGGCACACGTGACAACCTTACATTCAAATCAAATGCAAGCTGTCATTGTTCAACGGTTCTCGTCGTGCTGGTCGCGTGCAGGATTCATGCCTTTACTTTGGAAAAAAAAAGTGCTTGTGCAAACATTACGGAAAGAAAAAAGAATGGGCTACTCTTTCAACAGTAGCTCGTGAAGTTCCATCTCCTTCGCTCGTCTCCTGTGTGTAATGAGTGATGTTTAATCTTACAACTTCCTTGCGTCATATTTATTAACAAATTGAATTGTGGATTAGGGGGAGACGTTAGTTCTAACATGTAACATACTGCAAAACATTATTGTGTTTTAAAGGTGCTCATTCAGTGTGCCATTGTAGAGAAATCTACCGGACAAAACAGCACTGATGGAGCTACACTGGGCTGTAGATAATGTTGTCACATGGAGAGGCGTTTCGTCAGTGACAGATCCATGATCTTGTTGCTTGTGGTTTCTTTTTTACAGCGCCAAACAGGCATTCGTTCAATCCTCGCTGTTTTACTCTGTTGATCCGGAGAGGACTCCAGGGCCAGATTGTTTTGTTTTTGTCTCACGTACATGTGTTCGGTACTACTGTGTGGTACCAGAACTGAGGGAAAAAGAGGAGAATGCTTATAATCATGTCAGTAGTTTCTACTCGGGAGAGATGTAATAAGGTAACTGCTTTGGAATGCCGAACAGGTTATTATAGTTTGGTCTTTGTTTATTTTGATTTTCCCACGTTTCACTCAAGCTTTGGGGAAACACGTGTGTTTGGGTTAGATTTCCGGATGTGGAGAACGGGAGGCTAAAAAAATCTGAAATTGAACGTGTGTGAGAAAGACAGAGTGAGAGAGAGAAAGAGAGAGAGAGTGTGTGTGTGTGTTTGTGTGTTTTAGTGTGTGTGAAAAGACAAAGAGGAGAGAGGAAGAGATAAAGAAAGAGAAAGAGGATGGTAGAGTGTGTGTGAGATGTTCACCAGCAGAGACTGGGTGAAGTACAGCAGCCTCTGCACCTCGCGGTACACAGACGCACGCGGCAGGTGCACGCACAGATCCGCGTGGCAGTGATAAGAAACGGGATGCTATGTTACTCCAAATATTTTATTAATATAATGATCTATGACCTTGTCTTCGGGCTTATAGTGCAGAGAACGTTTAATGTTGCATGGGTGTGTGTGTGTGTGTGTGTGTGTGTGTGTATGACATGGAAAGCATCTCTCGATTGCTCAGCTTTTACTGATTGAAGAGGGATATTTTTCATTCGTAGTGCACAAGGGGCGGAGATGCATATGTAAAGGGACACCCCCCCCTCCCCAAAAGATGTCACTATGTCTTTCCACGTGCAACTTTTCTTCCCTTGCAGGATCTCCGTGTTTACATTGTGCTCCTTTGACTCCTGCATCGCGCGCATTTACTCAATAACGTTGATCCAACTCGGAATCCTGTATTTCTCAACCAGAGTTCAAACTGTTTTGGCAAAGTTGAAGAGACCAAACACCTCCAATGGGTTAAGGGGTGCACGCTGGAGTTTGAGATACAGGGCAAGAAATGGTACCTCATTTTATACATTTACTGTAATTATAACAATCATAATAACTGCAAAATGGAATATTATAGTGGTAAAAACTACAAAATGAACATAAAATAATAATAATAATAATAATAATAATAATAGTTGTTGTAATAATAATAATAATAATAATAATAATAAACATCCAAGAGTCAAATGACGCGTCTTCAGTTTCATGGTTTGGATTCGGCGAATGCGTCCGCCGCGAATGCTTTTTGGGGTAAGGGCTTCCCAGCTTGATAGTCATGAACAGCAAGCCCAGACCGCAAAAAGATTCGCGAAGGACAAACGGCGGTCTACATCCAGTCGCGTCCACAATGTAAAAATTAAACATCCAGAGGGTTCGGTCTCCCGGTTCTCCTCCAACTGTGCACCGTCTCCAGTAAACGAAAAAGCGAGGCACCGAAACCTTTCCTTGCGTTCAAGTCTGCCTCCAACTCAACGCAGTCTACGAGCGAACGGGGGTTTTCCAAAAAGGCCACGTCCGGATCCGAGAAAACTATGCACTATCGCTGTCCATGGTCCTTCCTATTCTATTTTTTTTTTTTTTTTTTTACTTCTTGTTAGTTTTATTTTCTCGCGCTCTCCCATTTGTCCCTGTCTCCACTCCCTCCCATTTTATTTTCTATTATCAAAAAATGCATACATAATTAGCCATTATAATGAAGCTTTTTTTCTTTGGTATAGATTTGTTTAAAATCAGAAGCATTTTGTTGTTATCATGGTTATATATCCTCTCGTTCGTGGTGTAGCTAGTGGAGAGCCGAGCTGCTCGCGCCGGTCGGAGGTTCTGCGTTAGGAGAAGAACTGGCTGTCTTCTGCTCACATTAAATAGAGAGCAGCGAGGGATCTCATTGGAGCAAGCAAAAAATCGTCATCCACCAATCGGTGTCCTTCTCACACAGGGACCCCCCTTTTTGAAAAAAAGAAAAAAGGAAAAAGACAGGGGAAACTAAATTGTATCCTACTTTGCGAAAGTGTCTAGATAAATGCATTTGTATACTCTTAAGAATAGTGGGTGTGTGCGTATTTTGTGTTGCTGTCGGTTTCTTTCAGATAATTGTTCATTTCCCACTGGTGCAATAACAATGTCAAGCGTTTTGTGTCTGTAATTATACTCATACACAAACACACGCACACACATACACACACACACGCACACACACACGAATATATATGTATAGTCAACACGTCGAAAAATTATCCTAGCGGGGTTTTTAAAACAACAGCATCACCAGCAGCGACAGCAGGGAAATTCGTGACAGCCATTACAATAAATCCTCAAACACAATTATGCATATTAATATGGCACACGTACACGAATTACAAGACACGTAAAGAAGAAGCCTCACTGAAGACCACGCGAGTGATTCAACCCACAACGCTCGTGCACCAACGGTAGGAGATGTAGAATGGTGCTCAACGCATAAACAACAACATGACGGGTCTCGGAAGCAAGCTGGGAGGAGAGTTCACTGGGGGATACCATCAAGTGAGGAAACAAGGACATTTCATAAACACTTCAGAAACATTTCCAGATAGAAGCCAATGAAACCTTCGAACAACAAATTGACCATGAGATGTGAGCGTTTGCTACTAATGGCGATTATAAGTCGTTAAGAAGTCAGTGGGAACATTCCCATTTGGAAGCCAATCCATCTGTGTAACCCCCCCCCCCCCCCCAACCCCCCCCGCGTCCTCACGTGCGCCGTCCCAATCCAAGTTGGCACCACACAATCGACCAAATATATATATTTTAACTATTGAAAGGGAGGGAGGGGGCACAATAATTTTTAGAAAGTATAATTTCACTTACCACTTGGGGGTTCGTTTGGTATAGTTCCATCTCTGCACGGTTTTGTGTCAGAAAACACCACAAACCGACATCCCCTTCTGTCGGAATTGTATGGAAGTTACTGTACTGAGTAGGAAGGTCACGATCTATATCTGGCTCCCCCCCCCCCCCCCCCCCTTCTCGTTCACTCTCCCTCTCCCTCTCATTTCAACCCAACCCAACCTCCTTCCTTTACTTAAACTCTCCCCATATGTGTAACTGGGCAAGGGCAGCTGAGAAGATAAAATACATGGATATTAAGATAGAAAATGAAAATGCACCAAAGGAAGAAAAAAAACGTTTAAAAAATAGCCCAAATGCCACCACGATGCGGACTTGATTTGGCGGTCTTTTCATTTGCGAACGTCTCCAGTCAGTCACGATTCTCTCTCTCTCCCAGTCTCCGTTACCCGATGACTGCCTCTCCTGCCGCAGCCAACGCACATTACTCACTTTACCAGTCACGACTCGAGATTCCGTGTCGTTTCCACCAAAATTACACCGCCAGCATTGAATTATTTAAAAGGATACAGCCCTGTCTGGATTATGCGTTTAGCAAAGAATGACAAACGGTTTGTGGAAGGTGAATGTAGTTGCTTCTTGTGCAGATTTACTTGTTTCGATAAAGATATAAATTCACATTGACATTCACAAGCACAGACGGTGATCTCTGACAGTTGCTTTCTTACAAACATTACAAGTGCAAAGTAATTTTCTCCACCCCACAGCCAATGCAATGAGGAGCAGCGAGAACACGAAGCTTTAGATTTTAACACAACCAATATCTTGGAAGGGAAAACTGAAATTGCATTTGTGTGGCATCAAAGAAGCATTCTGGCTCGACAGTAGAGGTCTCCGAGATTTTTTTGATATGTAAGACATAGGTTACATTCCTGTTGAGACCGAGTTGGCTTTACAAAGATAAACATCATTGATAATCGTGTCCCCCTAACCCCCCCCCCCCCCCCCCCCCCTCCCCGAATCGTTTGGCACGCCGCTCGTTTAGTTATTTGATTTCCATACAATGTACATAAGCGAATTTGTCAGGCGTCTCTTCCCTATGCATACACAGCTCGTGGCAAAGTTCTATTAAAAGTACCTCGACATAAAACAATTACAAAAAAAATATGAAAACGTCACTGGTGTAGCGTCCTCCATTCATGAGCGTTAAGAGTGCCATTAGGATGAAAATTCCCCCAAGGTACGCGTTTTTAATGACAGGATTCCTCGGCTGAAACCGACCCGGTGCATACAGCTTTGTCTTTGTAGGGTGTGGGAAATCTCCTGCCTAAGCACGAGACAGGATTGAGGGGGGTGACTCCGTAAACACCGATTCGAAGCCACACATCCCGACAGCTACAACAACAGTCGTGCTCAGTGGAACATGGACGGCCGATATTTGCATCTCCCCGGCAGGCGATTCGTTTAATGAGATGAATTCACAAATGCACGTCGAAAGCACAGAATGCAAAACGGTGAGATTCGCTCATTAAAATGGCAACACGTAAGGAAATCAAATCAATCAGTTGGTAAAATAGTGAAGAAACGAATTGGATGACGTGGGCGGAAGAGTAATCCAAGTCAAGCCGCCTATAGCCTCCCTGTCTGAACCCTCACATCATCAGGTAAAACGGTTCAAACGACGCAGGCGGGAAGATGCGCGAGGCGGAAGACGTTCGAGTATGCTGCTTTATACATTTGCGAGCACCTTTTCAGCTGATATTAATTTGGGAGATGGGAACACTATGTCTACTGGACAGCTCCTCTAGTGACGCCCGATTGAAGTGCAGGCATTGTGGTCTCGTTGTTTTATTTCGCCCAAATCAAATTTGATAGTTTCCAAAGGCGCGCAATTTCGTTGCCGGGACGTGAAACATGGAACCCCCTGTCGCCGTTCCATTTGTTTTCAGCACCATGTCGACTGGACAGCTCACGGGTTTCCCCTTATTCGTCCCAATGTCGCGATTACAGGTCGCGTTTCCTCAGTAGATATCGTTTCTTACTCGCCGAGTATTTTCCCCCGCAACATTGTCGCTTTCGTTGGTTGTCGTTCGGAACGGAAAATGTTGACCACTGGCTCCGTTCGCAAGCTAAAAAAATCTTGCGAGAAGGAGAATAAATGAAGAGAGACTCAACAGCGCCGACAGACAAAGGAGTTTGCAGCCGCTATTGATTCACAGATTTACCATCAGGGTGATTCCCCATCTGCAAGGAAAAGGCTTGTTTGGTTTTTGAAACGCATGCACGAAATTAAGATGGCAAAATAAAATGACATATTTCCCCCGAAAGCGGAGAGAAATAGGCTTTAATGACGATTTTAAAAAATTATTCTAATGGAATATGCAGCACATCAACACACAACACGAGTCCAAACGCGCAAGAGACCATGCAGACTGTGGAAAAAAACTGAGAAACTAGAATTAGGATGAACACGGCACGTGCATGGATCACTTACCGGAGTGGGGGAACCCTCGCTGTAACGAGGAAACACACATTTCTTTTATTCATTTCATTTTAAGTTAAATTACACACAGAAGAGCAAGAGATAAATTGTAATGTGCAACATCGTGCTGCCCCCGATTCATTCTTAGCCTCAGTAGCATGTCCAAGTTTTCTAGAATCGCGCTCCTTTTTATACAAGTGATACCCTCCATCTATTTCTGGACCACGATCAAACCTTGATGCTATTTTTAGTACGCAGTAAGAAAAAAACACTCACAAAGGCATCTCGCAGGAGCGTTACGTGGAGAGCATGAAATGTGCATTAATTTTGCCCCTCCAACTCTGCACGAGAGACCTGACTTCCCTTCGTTGCATCATTGCAGAGATTTTTTTTATATACCGAACGCCTTATATTTCCTCTCTTCGTCTTGTTTCTCAAAACACACTACTTGACTTCACTGATCGCCTTCACGCGCTCTTTCTGTCTCCCCATCTCTATTTCTATGTCGCTTCAAACCGTTAATTATAGCAAATGTCCTCAAACAACTGTCGCTGGGGAAAACACAAGAACGAACAGATTAGGCTACTGCGCGTGAAGCACACATGTGTGTGTTTATATATTCTGTTTTTTCCATAGTATGGTGCATTTAGCCTGCAGAACACTCAGTAAAATGCAATAATTAAAGCTTACTGCCGAGGGAAAAAAAAAAGAAAAAACTATTTTTTTTTCTGTTGAGGGCTGCGTCAGTTACTAGGCATTGACGTCACGTTTAGATTCTCCCACTTTACAGCCTATAGCTGCTGATTAAAGCCGTCGCCGCTGGATTCACTGTCTGTCCCGCTGTTATGAAATTTGCCTCAGAAACACTGCAGGTGAAAAGCGCGGGGTGGAGTATTAAACGGGGAGACACGACCAAATAAATTATGTCTTATGTATCGGGGATGGTGGTTTATTTAGAAATTTATGAATGCAACACTGCATCCCCTTAAGCGCCACTTGAAAAACGTGAGAACCCGATGATTTCTCTCTCTCTCTGTTTCTCTCTCCCTCTCTATCTCTCTCTCTTTCTCTCTCTCTCTCTCTCTCTCTCTCGGATCCTCCGGCTTGCATTTTTGCCTCAACACGGCAGGCAGAGATAAAGCTTGGTTTCCCATTCCGTGTATTTGTCAGGCAAACATTCTCGTCTCCCCAAGTGACAACAGCGCGAGCTCTCAGCGTGCGCTGGCTCTTCTCCTGCTCGTGCCCACGCACCAGACTCGCCCACCCACGGAATCGACTCACTGCAAACTCTCAGCATTGCATGCACACAATAAAGCGAACACAGCCATTCTGTACACACGAATATATATATATATATATATATATATATATATATATACACACACACACACACACATACATACACACACATTATCTCATTTCCATTATGTTTTTTTTTTTATCGTTTTGTGTATTGTGCCAAATTCGGTCGTATAGTTGACACTTTTTGCATTCCGCGAGCCATCCCGGTCAGTCACGAGGAGTGTGATTACAGTACTTTATTTAGAAAGCACGATTTCTCTACACTCAGGGGGGAAAACGCTTTCTTCGAATAGACATTTCAGAGAAAAGAGGCAGCGCCCGTTGCGATCGGTTGATGCTATTTTTAACGCGTATGCATGGCTGTTCTATACGGCTAGCGCAGCAGGTTTCCGCTCACTGGCGAACGCACACGGGACAGACGGCTTCAGTGGCTCCAGTGAAGAGGAAGGGGTTTTGGGGGGGGGGGGGGATTGTGCCGACGAGCTGATATACCAGTGCAAAACTACTGCATTTAAATACGAATGAATGATAATTATCTTCGAGTTCCAATGATATATCTTTATGATGCTGGCACAGTTCTTACATAAATGCACGAGTAGAGAAATGCGAAAGTGATTTTTTTTTAAACTTTAGAGAGTAGTTTTATTCAAAATTACTAAAATAATTTACTTTGTGCACTTAGAGAGCTTTCCATGAATACACGTGGAAGTACTTACTTCCTTCGAAGGTATTGACATATTTTACATCCTACCCAGTTGCGTGGGCCGGCACATGATGTGTCTCAAAGTTCTGAGACTAATTCCTCGGGTCCCTTATATTTTACTCAATATTCCCTTACGCCCCCTACCATGTAAGGCATACACAAACATGCATACCTGTTAAATTTGAGACATTATACCACTGTCTACAGTGGATGAAGTTTTTCTCTCTCTCTCTCTCTCTCTCTCTCTCTCTCTCTCTTCTTTGCTGCAGTGGCGAATCTTTCAATCAGAGGAGCAGTAACAAATATCAATGAGCGGGCGGCCTTGGGTACTAGCAGTATGCACGAGTCGCCGCACGGTGTCGCCAGACTCAGTTATAGAGCACTTGCAAATCCCCCTGGAGCATCGGCTTCTGCAAGTTTCAATGGAGCTTTCTCTCGGATTAATGAAAATGTCAGCTGGAGCATTATTTTTAAAGAGCCAGCGTCTCCCATTGAGAGCGAAGCCGGGCACCAGTCGAACAATGAACGGAGGGGTTCTTTCTTGAAACGCACTGCAAATTTTTTCTCTCTCTCTCTTTCTATGGTTTACATGTGATTCAATAAAATGGGTTCCAAAAGCAGTGAAACGCCTCGTGTGTGGCTGCAAGCACGATACGGGGTTTTCCAGCGTTGTTACACACACATGTACACAAACGCGCGCGCACACACACACACACACACATAACCGCACACGCGCGACCGGTGTACACAGAGAGATCTATATGCTGCAGAAAATCTTGCCTGATCACGCAGTCACGCGAAACCTACCGTGACGCTCGGAAAGAAAGCAGCAGGAGACCGCCGATAGAATGTCCCCCTTACAGTTTCATTAGTCACGAATTGAAACAAAATGACAACAGTGTCATCACTGTTGTAGCTTGATGGAAAGATCAAGCTAGAGAGAGTTAGAGGGGGAAATCTGACATTACGTGTCAATTGCAGACCATTAAGTTTACGAATTTCATTTTTAATATATCGTAAATAGGCCTACTTCTAAATATTACAATTTTTATTTTTACTAATTGCAATTACTTAACATCCTATCGCAAGATCTAGCCAATATAGCCTAATTGTCGTTTCACATATAAATGTATAACACGGTGCATTAAATATAGAAATATATGTTTATGACACAGAAAAAGATTGGAATTCTTTACGAATCAATTTATAAAGGTAGTGGTTAATATGCCACTGTGTATGATGAGTTTAAGTAAGTCAAACGTTACATTACATTCATTGGGTAACAAAAGTCCAAATTACCTACGTTATAAATAAAACGTTAAATGACGTGATCAGTCTTGTTACCTTTATTAAACAGTTTGATTCACAATATGCCAATAAAAAGCCAGCAAAACGATAAACAGCAAGACGCTTTTCCTGGGACACGAAACATGAAGGCCCTGTCTGGTGTAAGCGCGTGAGTGTCTAGACAGAGTCCTGGTGAGTTTTGTGGAGTTCTAGGTGACATGAGAATCAAACTCGAACACAAAAGAGCTGGAGTAGGTTCATCCGTTTTGTTCTGGTTAGGAGGGAACACCAAACACGTCTTAAACCCGAATTTCTCATTTCAATTTACCCCTTACAAGTCTCGTTTTAGGTTCAAAGGTTCACACCTGCTTCATTCCACAAAATCAAGAAAATAACTAATTGAAGCAAACCGTTTCTCGGCAGTTCAGTGCACAACGACAATGTGACATCGGGTTCCATTTAACTTCACGAATTGTCGATACAGACGATACGCCATTGCTGGTGTTTATTCCATTTGGGACATCTTTGTTCCTTATCCAAGTAAACCTTCAACGGTATGGCAGTTACCAGAGATGCCTTACCAAAACTTCATTAGAATGGGGAAGGGAAATGTGTCATGTATAAATGGAGGACACACTGTGTGTGTTCAACAGGTTGGAAAAAATTCAATAATCTCAGAGAAACTTTTATTTCATTTTGCTGCAGACTCGTCCCTACAACTAGGTTATCTTACCTATCTATGTTGAAAACGAAGGCCTGTTAGGGTAGGAGTGGGTCCTCTTGGGATCATTTAACGACATAACAGGGATCATAAAAACGTTAAGGAAAATAAATGGAAATTGTTTTAAAAATTACGTCAAAATGGATGCCTACCAACGTCCAGAAAACGGCGACAAAACTGCTGTTAAGGTGTAATTTTGCTCATTTACATAAGCGTACCGCCGGCGAATGTACAGACGGCTTGTTTTGTGTGTGGTGTACCCCGGGTTCCTGCCGCTTCTTCACGTGCGAATTTCGGGATCCCGAAGGGTGGAGGAGGCCCTGTGGACAGCGATGTGCTGCTCTCCGTGGTGCTGAAACGCTAGGAAGGCTCGAGCAAAGTTGCGCTTTTTCTGGGGTTGGGAATGGGGTTTGGGGGTCAAAGGTTACATAGATTAAAGAACACAAACCACGTAGCTTTTTAAATATAACTTATTATTAAGAGCTGTAGCCATTATTTAAATACTGACGACTGCAGTGATTATTGTAATTAGTTTTGTTGTTGTTGTTGTTGTTTTAATAAATACAACAACTAATAACTATAACAACTACTGAAAATTATGACCATAACGTTGCAATACTGACAACTTAGTTCTGGTGGTAGTACTGTGTGTTAAGTTAGCCTAATACAACTAAAAAATATAAATTCATAATGCGAGAACGGGGCACGAGGACACACGTTATAACTGAGCTTTCATGATCGGCTAGTTTTTCACGTAGCCTATTCATTGATTTAATTGGTGTTAACCCCGTGAACATTCATCAAGCGAGCGCAACAAGTCACATCAGGCGCACAATACCAAAACCTTTAAAGAGCATTTTCCCTTATACGGTTACCTGTGGATCAAGGTTTTAATATTTTTGGCGGGTAACTTTGCGAAGAAAGGTTGCCATCGCTGCACCCCTCTCTCTTTCTCCCAGGTCTGGGTACAGCGCCTGTTTCTAGGCATCCCAACAGATTGGCAAAGAAATGAGAGAATCCCCGGCACGTGAACACACCCACGCATTACCGCAGCCTGCTCTCCCGTCTCCAGCTATGTGCATGTGCGGATTGTATTTTTTCATAAACTATGCAGGCATTAAATGTTCTTAGTTGTACATGCAGCACTGTCCTTTGTGTTTCCAAATGGAAAAAGAATGCACGAACTGTGGAATGCATTTGATCGTCAGCCTACGGCAGCTGGGCTGTCAAGAGTGTGGACACACTTTTAGCAATTAGCAGTGATGCAAATTATCCCGATTCTAGTTCGAAATAGACTTGATTGTTCTCGTTGTGATGTGTAACGGGACCGAAGGCATGAATATATAAACTGCACAACAAATCTGTAATGTATCAAGTTTACCCAAAAATGAGTTCGCCTTAAAAGCTTCTTCTGTGTGAATGGGACGCTAAGCCCATTGGCAAAGCTAGGTATACATGCACTGCTACAAATCAAAGTTTCCCCAACACCAAGTCACAATTCACGCTGGCAAAAAAATAATAATGCACCTACCTTCTGAAACATCTCACTTGTCTGTCAGTTTCCTTGCACAAAGTGTAATTGTTGTCTTAATGGGAAGCGTTTTGCAAGAATTGAAAGGAGAGGATAAAAAAACGGGATAGACTAAGTCTCGCGTCAAGAAGAAATAAAGGTTAACGCAGTGTGTAGCTAACGGTCTTCCGCCTGAGACTAAATATTTTGTGTTGCCAGTTAGAAGCGGGAATCAGACGGGGAAGATTTCGAAGACCAGTGTACACACGAGCGAGCGGATTAAAAAAAAGATGTAAAAAAAAAAAAACCATTCCACCCACAGTATATGTATACATTCACTGTTCCAACAACGCGCCTCGCTATGCTTCTGTGTTTCAGATGGTGTGCATTGGTCGAAAAGAAATATTTAATTCGCGAAAATAGAGTAGGTAGTCCCTTGTTTTTGTGCTTTGAGGTATTTGGGGACTCCGAGTGAGTTCATATTCACACACCGTAGAAGTAATTCGGACAAGAGGGTGAAATGCTAAGCGACTGTGTACCTTTGTGCGACGGGGGTTTAAATATATACGTGTTTTCCCGCATTTTAGTGTATACAGAACACACAAAGGGTAAGCAGGAGGCTCCGTGTTTAGTGTGGAAATTCAACCGTGCGCCGGGCTTTCAAAACCGTGCTTCTCCGCTCCAGCCCGTCTCCGCCGCCAGCCCGTTCTGCCTGTGTGCTATTGACCTGCATTGACGTCATTGCGTCATTAGGTATCCCTTAGAAACACTGACTCTCAAAAATAGTATCAAATTAATTCAGCTGGCAAGGAGAGAGGGCGGGGCGGTTGGGGTTGGGGTAGGGGAGGGGGTGAACTGGAGAGAGAAGGGGTAAGCATTGATAATCGGCCATTAAAAATACTCGATTTTTCACCCCCAAGTCCTGATACCGAACAATAAATAAATAAATAAATAAATAAATAAATCGGAACGAGCGGAGAACACCGGGAGCACAGGCTATATGCGAAGGGCGGGGGGATGTGAAACATAAATGAATTCGATTGCAAGACAGGGCTTGCATTTTCTCCACACCCCTCTTGTGCTAAAAATAACGCACAGTTCCAGCTGACTGCAGTGGCGGTGCAGAACCTTTCCCCGTATAACCCTCTTCGCTTTTGAGCGGCTGAGCACGACAGCGTCCTGGCCGGGCAGCCGGCGTACGAGAGCAGACAGACAGACAGACAGCCAGAGACACGCACGAGCCAAAAGAATAAGAGAAGGCACCGGCGGATAGAACGACCCGAAACGCAATCATACATGCAAGCGATACGTGTGCCCGATTTCAGAACAAGACGTATTTCTAATAATCCTTAAAAGTTACGTAGAAAACGACTTGAGGAGTTTCCGTTGTCACAATAACGGAGACGCGATGTATTCGCGTTTTCATTTTTGGCAGCATAATATGATTAAAATTTTGATTATAATGACGTTCATTTAGGGGTTTTTAACTGACATTGCCATTTTTCTTTTAGAGACAGATTTGATCTACAAGCTCAGTTTTATGTGGACAAGTAGCCTATGAAGTGAGTATGCCAATCAAAAACACCGCTGTCAAAAGTAATACAAAGTACAGATTCCCACGAGCTTGTACAAATTACCATTTGATCCAAAGCCGTATGATTAGACCAAAATCAAGAAAGCAACAGAAGATGGACGCAGAAATTTTAATAATTATTATAAACATACTTATTCGTACACAGTCTACACACGACTTGATCAAGATCTTTAGCATCTCGTAGGATGTGCTGTAATCTCTAAGGTGAACTGTTGAATATTGCTCTCGCGGAGGACTTTGCTCCGTGGACACAAAGTACAGTACTCAGCAGCACATTTTGTCCTCGTGACACTCGAGCACTTTTGTTTTTTTTTCTCCCCTCTTTCCAAAATCGTGTTACAAAGTCACCGCATTTTCGCTTTGGAGGGAAGTCTGTAGACACTGCAGTGCATTGTAATAGGAGACCCGTTCGTGGCGTTAAACAATACCACGTATTGCCACGAAGAGCACGCGTATGTTCCTATGTCTGCACCTGGGCGTTAACACACAGTAACTAATAACGGGAGGTCTGCATGTAACCGGAGGCAACCGGGAATTTGCGGTGACTTGAGGACGGAAAGAACAGGGGGCTGCGTCGTGTGTTAGATTTCCTTGTCCAAAATCACGAATTGGGGGCGTAGCCATGATGTGCGAATCCATTGCCATTTACTACACAATACAATTATTTTTGCATCACTTTTGTATGTTCGGGTAGAAACGTAAAAGCAACTGAAATGACTCGACAGACTATAGATCTGACGTCACAGAGGTCAACTTCAGAGGCAAAGGAGACTTTTTGAAGCGCGGACACGACAGTGTCTCCCGCCTTTTCACCAGCCTCGAGATTCATACTGAAAGCTAAATTTTCAAATGTCACACGGAATATGGAATTTTAATGCAATGTAATATCTATACAAAGTGGATTGTGCCGACCGCAAAACTGGATCTGACCCTATGTCCCTGTCTGCATACACAGACTATTTGTAGCATTATGGCACTCAACAACAACTCCTAACCCATGAAGTCTTTCGTTCCCTGAGCTATGTAGAAAATTTGGCATTTACAATCTGGAACATACCAAGAACACGATACACAAGATGAAGTGAAAAGACTGAATGTAAGAAATGACACCAATCCAGATCAGAAACAAGCTGATGAGCTGGGTATACACGTGTGTGTGTCTGCATGTACGTGTGTGTGTCCATCAAATTCAGTATAAACACAACAGGAGGAAGGCTAGGTTAACACAGGTGCTACAATGTTATTACATTACATTACATTATAGGCATTTAGCAGACGCTCTTATCCAGAGCGACGTACAACAAGTGCATAGGTTCATGATGTAGAGGTGCAAAAGAAACACTAGAGTGAAGTAAGGATCGTAGTGCCAGAAGTGACCACATCGATCAGGACTCCAACCCTGTAGAGTAAGCTTGTTCAGCAAGCAAGAATCCTACCAAGTACAAACTAGCACTGGAATCACATCTAATCACACCTAATCAGACAAAATGGTTCGCATCAAACGCTTTCTGCTAATGCTAGCCCGTGTCACAGCATTCAGGCCACAGCAGGGGTCCCCGTGGAGTGAGGTTGTGGACGTTGAGTCAGTACATGAACAATGGATTCTTCGACCTTCTAAATCCTGCTTTATAGGCCTACTGCTAAAATCTCAAGGAAGAAAACTCCTGTTTTTATTCTCCCCTAAATAATATTTGCACACATTGTGAAATGGCACTTGTAATTCAGAGGCAATGTGGCAAACTGGCCAATACTTACTCATACTACAAGATCTATACGTTAGATTCAGTTCAAGCTGACCACCTGAACATGCTTCTCAAAAGTTTGGTTCATAAATACTACTTATGTAAGCATTTGTCACAACGGTTTTACATTCCCTTACAAAAACCTCCATCTGGCACTGGAGCCTAGTCACAATGTCCACTGATATATCATCAGGTTCTGGGCTAACCCCGACAGAGATCTGAAGGTTCTGCACTGGTGTAACTCAGTACTGGATAAGTATCATAAACATATTTACCTGTAGATTATTTTACCTTTTTTTCCCCCCCAAACACATGTAAACACAGCAGCAGGACACGAATGGAAGGATCGTGAGGAATGGAGAAAGCGTGAATGAAGACAAGATACTCAAGTGTATAAACGAGCAGGAATTGAACAAAGCTTGGATAAGACGTTGCGCACGACATGTGAGAGACGGACAGACTCGTGTGTACTTGAGTCTCAACCGGCTGGATCCTCCCGACCTGGAGTTGGCGTGTTCTCCCCGCGTTCGTGTGGGCCTCCTCTGGACACCACTCCTCCGGTTTCCTCCCACAGTCCAAAAGCATATAGGCTTCCAGAGCTCACTTGCAATGGAGATGTCAACCTCAATGTGACTATCCTCCTGGTTAAATAAACATTTTTTTTTTTTTTAAGTGCAGTAGTGAGAAAGGTAACAGTTTCCAGTGAGAAGGAGCGGTTGACCGAAGGAGATGGAGTAACAGGAAGCAATTTAGGACAGTCAGTTATAAGATGCAGATAACGCATGAGGGGAAACTGTCTGACAGACATGCTGAACGAAACTGTCTAACAGACATGCTGAAACCTGAGAAAGAAACTATAATCAGCCAGGAGAGAAAAAAAGAAAACTGCCTGTAAGCCATAAATGAGGCCATGGTCAGAAAATGAGGAACTCAGAGAGCACAAAAGTATTCACAGAACACAAAAGCGGGCCCAAGATATAGCCTTGGGGTACCCCAGCAGAGAGAGAGCACTGAACAGACAGGAGAACCTTTTCAGTAAATTGGGCCAGGGAAGCACCCTAAACAACTGCTAAAGAAAACTGAGAACAAAGTGTTTGCAGTAGTATGAAAAACTGGGAAGATGGAGATTAAGAGACAAAAGAGCACGGTATCACAGTTAATAAGTTTATATGTAATATTTTCCAAATGTATTGAAGAAGACATACAAGTCTTGAAGAGGGACTAAAGGGGAATGGCTCTGAATTAAACAGCAGAGATAAGAATCAAAAAGAGGAGTGAATCATATAAAAAGAAAAGGCAAAACTATTTCAGGAAAAGTTGCATGAAAGAAACAGCAGCTGACAAAGATTGACAACATTGGACATTTCTTTTTACTTTGTGATGAAACAGGAAGGAATGGCACAGTGCGAACGAGCCAGCAGCTGCCCTCACATGTGCGGTGGCCTGAGGAACGATCGCAGTGCGCGAAAGAAAGGAAATCATTCTCAGAATAGCCTTGCCGACAAGCGAACAACCGGCCCCTCAAAAGTTCCGTACCGACGCAGTGGCGATGTGCTGCGCAGGAGCACTGCGCAGCCCTGCAGTCGGAGCCTGGACTTTCTCATGCAGTCAGGCTGTGCCAACACTGTTCACAGGACTTCATCGACTGCATCCCACACTGCCAGCACAAAACGCGACTGTAATTGACGCAGACATGCAATACGAACGTGAGGACGCCCCGTAGGCCATAGGTAAGCAACATGACAGCACCATCTTTGCTGAGTGCAGCAGTTGAAAATTGTGGGACATAAAACAGATAAAAAGGCAACTATCTCATTAATTTAAAATATTAACAAATATGTTATGAAGTGCATCACATCTAAGAACCATGTGACTTGTAGGTCATAGTCTCCTACTACACCATGCTAGTCAATTGCTCTCAAGATATATCTAAAGACCTGTCAAGATACTAGATTGTTCTTAGTTAAAACAAATGCCAAAACATCCAAAACCTGATCTCGTATTACAACCACTATAATTGCTTGTGCACACAGAAAAAAATATGCAAGGCATTCATTGGAATTAAGCAAGCACATCAACTTGGTTTTATTTAAATAAACAGATTTTGATAAGGAATTCATTTAAATTAATTAAAATGAACATAAATCTGGTCATTCTCAAACAAACTAGATTCAATCAGTTAAGAAAAATAGGAGAATAGTTTATATATGGATGATTCTGAAATTATTATATGATTATTATGTATTACAAATATATTGAGTTGATGTGTGTGTGTGTGTGTGTGTGTGTGTTTAAAGGTCTTTTCACTGAATGGATCGATAGACTTATGATTCTCGGGCCCTTAAATATCACAGGACATAAGGTAACGGCAACATCAGTTGCGTAAATCAGGTCCACCAATGCACTGTCAAAACACTTTAAAATGATTATTGTTATTATTATTTATACTGAATTTAATGAATGACGTGTACTTATGCAAGGAGGCAAGCAAAGGTATTTAAGTTGTATTGAAAAAACTGTTAAAAGTTTAAAATAACTGATCGCCATGTGGTTTTAGATCCAATTGTCAGATTTTTATAAAAGCTAGGCTTGACTAAGTAATTCTACAAAAACGCCATGATTGCATGAAAGAGTGGAATTAAATGTCGTCATCATTTTTCATCTCGCTTGCTAACGTAAGCATATGTAACAACTGCAACGATAGAGATGTTTCGTACTAAACTACCTCCGTTTTATAAAAATCACACAAATCAAATGGCTCACCAAAAATGTTTATCGCAACAAATACATTTTAATTATACTCCGCATTGAATATTATGCATAAAATATCAGTTTTACAGACCTGTTCAATCATATAACAAGGAGAAGCAGCAACGCATTGTACATGATGGAGCCTAAACAAGTAAAACCAAACAACCAGGTTCGATTTTATTACTAACGGCCAACAATATCCCTTTAAACGCCAAACGATGGACACGCGTTACTGTGAAGAGTACAGGCTTTGTGAATGGGAGACCACTGAGAAAAACGGGACAAGACGCGTCACTCGGCGTGATCAAAAGTCACGAGGCATTCGGCGTCTGGTGCCAAGGCCAGCTTGAATGTTACCGCTCACCCGGCCGTGGAAACACAGTGTTCCCCCCATCCACTACAGAAAGAAAAAAACACACGAGCCACCCCACCCATCTGGCTGTTTTAAAAGGGTAGTTGTAGAGGAAGCAGTACACCTGATAAAAGACAAAAACTACCTCGCGCCACGAGTCAATATTATTACGCATTACATATGTCACGCTCTCTTTCCATTGATGAAAGCATCAAAATATTTGTCTTTGGTTTTCGTTATACATTCACGACAGCCTGTGTGTATACACGCGTTTTTTTATTTGTTTGATGTCTTTTCCGTCCGTGTTCCCGTTTCCATTCCTTCTATCGGGTGACACACAGGACGTTCTAGGAAACGGACACTTGTTTTCGTAGCATACTCCCGTGAAAATGCACAGGAGTAATGGTGGAAGGGGGTTGTTTGAATTTCAGGCTCAGATTAAGAATACTGCTCCCCCTCCCCTCGATCTCTGTTTATTTTTCCATTTCTCTTACCTAAATGATGTCAATGGCAGCCGAGCTATAGAGCTATTTATAGAATCACCCCCATCGCCCTCCCCGCGCAGAACCACGTGGTTCAGTGCCGCTGCACAATAGCCACCCCTAGAACCGTCTGCATGAATAGAACCGGTGAATATTTATGAACGGACGGGTGCGCTGCCTTTGTCACATGTACCCGCTGCGCAGCGCCCGTTTTTTTTTTTAATTGGGCGTGTGCGTTTCTCAATTAACAGCCAAACGAGTGAATGAGATAAATAATTTCTTTCTCTTAAACGAACCATATCCATCCATCCATCCATCCATCCATCCAGCCAACCATTCGTTCATTCATTAAATCCCTATTCGGGGTCTGAATGGTTTCGCGTTTGAATGCGCGTGTACACGAATGTTAGAGGTACTCGCTCCCGCTTCATGTAACGTACATTGGATAATAGCCCACAGTTATTTATTTCAAATGAAATGAGCTTGCGTCGTGCAGCGCTGCACCGAATGCTGGCCGTACAGCGCGTCCTCGTGATGAGTTTATGGAGCGCGGGGTATGGACTACACTGCATGATTCTCATAACCCCCCCCCCCAACCCGTTTTGCCCCCCACCCTCCCCTCCCCTCCCCTCCCTCCCTCCCTCCCTCCCTCCCCTCCCCCTGCCCCTCCCCCCGCGCCCCTCACATGCTATATTACATAACAAGGCTTTAAGTCTTCCCCCTAACAAATAAAGACACGGTTTGCTGCACCAGCGTCTTCGATTCAGAACTGAGGAGCTATTTATACTCTCTTCACGAGATATGAAATGTTAAAAATAAATTGACAGCAGTGATATTTTGAGGGGGGGGGGGGCTAAATATAATACTACTATCAAGAACTACAACAACGACAAAGTATTCAAAATATTCATCACCCGTTCCAGCAGAAAACGGAAATATTAAACGTGTAAAACCACCACGGTGTCGTTCGCAAATGCTGCCCCACTGGTCCACTGTAGGCTAATATAAAAAAAATTAATAAATAAAAAAACAAGCAGCTGGATGTATTTCCGCGATACTGCGCATCCATTCACCATCGTTGCCAAAAGAAATTATTTGACATGTATGCGTTATGCGTTACTCGATGCATAAAACATCACTGGAACAAAACAACAAAAAAACATTGGAATTTGTTCATTATTGAAATGAAAACACATATTGAGAGCAATCTGTATATCCACAACAATTACACGTGCGGCAGCCACTTCTCCGTGCTACACCCCAACCTCCCCCCCCCCCCCCCCCCCCCCCCCCCCCCCCCCCCCCCCCCCCCCCCCCCCCCCCCCCCCCCCCCCCCGAAGTTGACATGCTAACACTCACTGGCTGCTATATATAGCAGGCCTCGCAGTGCTGATTCTATTCTCAGCATTGTACATGAGTGGGCGGAGGGTACTTTTTATGAAAGAGAAGAAAAAGTTCCTTTTCTTAATGTATTATTCTGTGAGAACATTCAGGCTTCTTGTTTACATGCAAGCTTTGCTGCACCAGTATGTGAATCGCTCTCGCGCAGGACCACGAGTCCCGGTGCAGAACACACGACGGTTTCGCATTTTTCACACTATTGTTTGCGCTTATCGGGTCTCTGTTTTAATTTACCCCACAGATAATTGCTCAGTTTCTCCCGATTGTATTGGTTTTCCTCGTTCACAGAATGCCTTGCTCCAGTCACTGTTTACACTCAACGCTGGTGAACGCTCGTCTCCATTGCCACACAGTCAGGGGCATTTCAGCGACGATTTTTTATTCGATTTTTTCCCAACAAAAAAAACTTGGGGTTGCGCTCGGCAATGCCCACGCTGCATATTTGTGAAGCGACGTCACAAAAGTCTTATGCGATAGTTCAATCCACCCAGCCATTTCTAAAAACTGTCGTTATGTCTTTCAAAGATGAACAAAGCAATGTAGCCTATTCAGCTGAACAAATACCATGGCAATGTTTGAATATACCATCACCCATAGGGGTTTCTAAACCGAAATGCCCCCCCCCCCTTTAAAATCGTGCCTCTCCAGGGCAGTCAACCACATTCGGCTCTCAGAACCCGGGTTGGAATCCTCTGCGCCTGAACACAAGGTTCTGCAGTGTGCGGTGTTCGTGCGGAAAGGTCAAAAGGGTGTACAGTAGGCTGCTGCTAAGCCTGCTCATTTGGACGGTCTGTTCCCGCCAGTTACGCGCCGCCACAGAAAGAGGTCTGGGTATCTCTGTGGCTTCAGTTACGGCTCGGACCACTGCTGGTGTACCTCTGCGCGCGATGCTTAACACAAACTGCATCATAATGATATGAACTGTGAAAACAAATCGTTGCAACACACCGTGTTGCTGGTGCTTGGCCAGCGAGTTAATTCACGCGTATTGCAGCTAAAGCAACGGTTGATGTTCGCTGATGCAATCCTGTATTTACAGGTTCAACGATGAGAGGGGGCACAAACGTTTGCTCTTGAATAGGGAAGTAGAAGCAAGATTTGAGGGCTTTCCCCCTGTTCTGTATTGGTCAAATAAGGGCAGGCTTCTGGCTAGGCTGACCAGGACGGAAAACCTCCAAGTTCGCAGACTGAACGAGGCCCTCCTCCTCCCGATTAAGCAGCACCGGTTTCAGTTCTGTAAGGTCCGTCATTCCTGCCCTCCATCACACACTGGGCACGGACGCGGCTTCTCCGTTTCCTGCGTCTCGCGGATTATTTTCCGCGAGCGTGCGGGTGTGCGCGCGCGCGCGCACGCGCTCGAGGTGCCGGCTGGCTTGTTTGGGAAATACCTGGTCACGATCAGTCAGACAACCCCGGCCGAGAACACAGAGCCCCCCCTGCAGGCCACAGGAGTGAACTGCTGAAAAAGCAAATTAACCTTAGAGAAGAGACAGTTGTCCCTTCCCTGCTCTCTGGATAGGTTTAGAAAAAGATGCAGTGAATGAGAGGTACAGGAGAAAGTGGACGGCACTTAAGCCTGCACACACGCACGCACACACGTACACAGGCACACAAGCGCACACGTACACACACGCACGCAGGCACACGAGCGCATGCGTATATGTATGCATGAAAGTAAAGAAACCACCCGAAGTCTGTGTGGGCAGCTCTACAGATCTCTCTCCATAGTCCAGAGGCCATTCCAAAAATGCAATGCAGAGTTTCGTCATACCTGGCATCCCCGAAGCGGTTTCATTTTCCCATGGCCTTGGTCAAAAAAGGGGGTTAAAGGGGGTGCACCTGAGGTCCACTGCACACCCCACGCTAGGCCGAAAAGAAAAGCCAAAACTGACCACTGCACAGGCAGAGCTGAGGAGGCATTAGGCAGTGGCAATCTCCAAGGCGTCCATTATGGCTCCTGCTGGAGCCGAGGTGGCATTAGGCAGTTTCCACCCGTTTTCACGCCGTCCATTATGGCTCCTGCTGGAGCCGAGGTGGCCTTAGGCAATGGCAGCCTCCACCCATTTGCACGGCGTCCATTACGGCTCTGGCACCCGAGCTACAGGACATACGCCTCGAGTCCTGCCACCAAGTTCAACCCATTCAGCACGTCTTTGTGAATCTGAGCTTCCTGTCGGCGTGCCGGGGAGCGTTTAGCAGCCCAAGCGAGGGTGAAACCGGCGGAGATCCCCACACAGGGGCGAGGGGAAACCAGGTGCACAGGGTTCGGCCTCATCGCTAAGGGGTCGTCTCGCTTCTTATGTTCTTGCCACCCGAAGACGCCGACGCCCGTCCTTACACGCCCGTGATCAGGCAGCGCTACCTCTTAGTTAGCAAAGCAAAAAAAAAAACCTCTGAAGTTTGCTCCATCTCAGCAAAAACAATTACGTTCGATGGACAGAGGGGAGAAAGAAAAGAAATCTCAGCCCTGGTCTGCCCCCTAGTGGACCAATTTCAAATAACATGAAAATTAAGGGGGAAAAAAAACATATTTTTAAAAAAATCTAACAGAAGTAGCAGAGGACCTGTTGTCACGCTCCTTACAGGAAGTCGAAGCTGTTCATTTAACCGTGCACCCCTGTGATGGGGCAGGTGCGGGGGGGGGCTGTTTTTTAGCGGAGTGACCGAAGTAGAAGGTCAGAGTGACCGTGTTGCTGGCAGGGTCCTACCGTGCCCAAAATGAACAGCAGGGCAGAAGCCTATCTCCACCCCGGCCCGTCCCAACCCGTCCCGGTCCGGCCCGACCCGACCCTCGCTGCGGCAGGGCTCCAGGAAAATGCTTCCACAGCGCAGAAACCGTTACCGCCCACCCGCCATCAACCACCACAACCAACCAACCAACCCATAAATAAATAAAGCTGCTAGAACAAGTCGTCCCCAAATTCCAAATCACTGGCCGGTACAGGTTTAACATCAGACATCACAGTACTGTACTACAGCATCACCTCAACATGGCGTATGCGAGGAGACTCACTATATATGCATTATTATTATTACTATTATTATTATTATTATTATTATGAACATGACTGATAAATGTAGATAAAGGTGCTCATACTTACAAAGCATTTCTTTGCCACAGGCTCAGAGTGTAAGATCCCAGGTGAAGGTCCCAGTCCAAATCACTGCCCAACCACCCCCCCACACCCCCACACCGCCCCCCCACCCCCCCACACCCCCCAACCACCCCCCCACATTGATTTACACATCCACAGCCGTTATTGCAAACATAGTTTTTATTTAAATTCAACAGCTCAGCCCCTCCCTCCCACCCTCGCAGTTTAAGAAGAGCGGGCGAACTTCATGGAACGAGCCCCCGTCTTACGGCACAGAGCTCCACAGCGGCGTAAAACCAGCCCCCCCCGTGCGGAGGCGCGCGTGTGTGTGCGCGGAGGCGCGTGTGTGTGTGTGCGGACGTGTGTGTGTGTGTGCGGACGTGTGTGTGTGTGCGGATGTGTGTGTGTGCGCGGACGTGTGTGTGTGTGCGGATGTGTGTGTGTGCGCGGATGTGTGTGTGTGTGCGGACGTGTGTCCGATGTCTGGAGAGCGAGGGTAGGGCCCGTCCCGGTCAGGGAGGTCCCCGGTCCCAGACAGCACAACCCAAAATACAGTCCAGGTGCTGCCGGACACCGCCCCACCCCAACCCCCAACCCCCAACCCCAACCCCCACAGCCCCTGCCACCTGCTGACTCAGTGGGCCAAAATAAAACAGAAATATTCTTAAACAATGGAAGAGAGTCAGATTTAAAAAAATAATACTATCCAGAAGGGCTGAGAAGTCCTGCTCCATTCTGGAGGGACTTTTTTAGGGTTTGGCCTGCTTGGCTTGCTTGGCTGTGGAGCTCGGCCTATGGAAGACACTGGAACTCCCCATTCGAGAGGGATTTCCCATAATGGCAGCCCAGGCAGGGAGCAGGTGAGGAGGAGGTGGGGGTGGGAGTGGGGGGAGTCAGTGGGGGTAGCGGACTTCCTAAAAAGAGGGGAAATCCTCTTCCCTCCATTCCTAGAGGTCAGCCTCGCCGTGGCGACAGCAGAACCGTTCTGAGGCGGTCTGGAAATCTCTGAAATCAGGGGAGAGATTTCTCCAGATTTTCCCTCCAATATTCAGACCTGAAACGTCTCCAACTAGAGACAGAGGACCCGAGTGTGTCACACGAACGCACACACACACACACACACACGGGCACACACACACACACACACACACGCACACACACACACACGTGCACGAGCGCACACACACACACACACATGTGCACGAGCACACACACACACACACGCACGCAGAGCTTCTGCATGAAGAACAAACCCGACCATTTTCTGACCCATGTTAACCCAGAAGCGTCAGTTTAGCACTTCCTGCGAGATCAAATAATGTTTTTATTTATTTATTCATTTTCCATAACAGGTCCCCATTGACAGGAATGGTCCAGAAACAAGGTGACGTGTGTATCGGATGCTGTTGCTTTATTTCTTCTCCTTTAGAGCAGCGGTAATGAAAAGTGATAATGAGCAATTACAGCATCAAGAACCGTGAACCAACACAACCGTGTAACCAAAGCCGGTCCTTCTCTTAAAACCATAAACCATAAACCCTGCGTCATCCTCACTGCGCACTGGTGGCATCTCCAGAACGATCCAGAAATTATGAATTCAAGCATTAAATTAAAAGGATCGCGTGGAACACTGTGGATTGCCCTTTGAAAATTTGTCCTTCCCAATTTGTCCCTCCCCCCTAACCCCAGGCCCCAGCGCCCCTCCCAAATCCACAGAAAAGGCTTCCCTGGTGCAGACCTTCGGTCTGAATGGAAACGCCCTTTTGCTGACAGAACCCACTGGGGTTAAAGGTCAAGGGTCACCAATGCGGAGTGGACCAATGGCTGCAGTGACTGGGCTTTAGTTTCATTTACGCGGTCTCCATAACAACTCCTCCCGTTATTGCTTAATGACACGAAAAATAAATCTATAAAATAAGACTCAAGAACTGCTTCTCTCTTCAGTTTCGTTTTTTTTTTTGGGGGGGGGGTTAACCCTAAGACCCTTGGTCTGCCTAACAGTCTGGCTTGCCTCTAACCATGCCAAAAAGCGCTATACGCGCTAGACTCTTATCGGAAACGGATGATGCTTTTAATCACGGGAACAGCGTGTTGTGTAAGTGTGTCTGCACGACCGTGTGTGTGTGCGTGTGCGCATGTAAGTCTGTGTGTGTGTGTGTGCGCATATAAGTGTGAGTGAGCATGTGCGTGTGCATGCGTGCGTGTGAGTGTGTGTGTCTGAGTGTGCATGTAAGTGTGTGTGTGGGTGAATGAGCGTGTGAGTGTGTGCGTGTGTGCAAGCGTGTGTGTGTGTGTGTGCGTGTAAGTGTGTGCGTGTGTGTGCATTATGCGTGTTTGGCTCCCTCTCTGGGGTCCGCCCCCTGCCCCGCCCCCTCCGGGCCCGACCTATGGCGTGCGGCGCTCCTTCTTGGTCAGCAGGAAGCACTGGATGGCGCGAAGGCGGTCCTTCGCCGGGGCGAACTCTGGCTGCAGCTTCAGCGTGTTCTCATACCACAGCATGGCCTTCTCAAACTCCTCCTGCAACCAGAGAGAGAGAGAGAGAGAGAGAGAGAGTCTTTAAAACCAAAAAAAGCTTGTGGTCCTGACAGCATCAGAAATGAGATGCTAAAACACAGCACTACTGAGCTGCAGAAGGCTGTGCTGAAGTTATTCAACCTGGTACTGAGCTCTGGCTGCTTTCCTGACATCTGGAACCAGGGGCTTATATCCCCGATTCACAAAAGTGGAGACAAATTGGACCCTAATAATTACCGAGGCATCTGTGTAAGCAGTAATCTGGGGAAGTTATTTTGCAGCATTCTTAATACAAGACTTTTAAACTTCCTTAACGAGCACAATGTCTTGAGTAAGAGTCAGATTGGCTTTCTACCAAACCACCGTACAACTGATCATATTTACACCCTACACACCCTAATAAATAAACATGTACACCAAACAAAAAATGGAAAAATTTTCGCATGTTTCATTGACTTCAAAAAAGCCTTTGATTCTATTTGGCACCATGGCCTATTCTATAAAATTATTCAAAGTGGTGTAGGGGGTAAAGTTTATGACATATTTAAATCTATGTATACAGGAAACAAGTGTGCGGTACGAATTGGCAATAAAAGAACTGAGTTCTTCACGCAAGGACGTGGTGTGAGACAGGGCTGTAACCTCAGTCCAGCATTGTTCAATATATACATTAATGAGTTAGCGGTGTTGTTGGAACAGTCTGCAGCTCCTGGTCTCACACTGTGTGACAAAGAAATCAAATGTTTGCTTTATGCAGATGATCTGGTCCTGCTGTCACCCACAGAAAAAGGGTTACAGCAACACCTAGATCTTCTTCAGCAATACTGCCAGAACTGGGCCCAGGCAGTAAATTTTAAAAAGACAAAAATCATGATTTTTCAAAAGAAGCCCAGATGTCAGGAAAACAGATACAAATTAACTCTAGGTAACACCGCCCTAGAGCACACTATGAATTATACCTACCTTGGTCTGACAATCACTGCATCAGGAAGTTTCCGCATGGCAGTAAATGCATTAAAAGAAAAAGCTCGAAGAGCAACATATGCAATAAAAAGACAACTTTTCAAACTAAAGCCGCGTTTCCACCAAAATTACCCGGAACTTTCAGTCCCAGGAACTACTTTACCAGGAACTAAAAGGTTCCTTCAGCCAATGGTTGTCTACGTTTCCACCGGGGTCTAAAGTACCGCGAAGATTAGGCAAATTAGCCCACTGACGTTGTCGTCGGTCCATCTGTCATATGATTTCTTCTGTAACCCCATACTACCATCGACGTAGCCTACATTATTTTCTAATAACCGGGACAGCCCGGAGGGGTTTATTCCACTTATATACAACGGGTTACCAACAATGACTATATATGGTTACTTTTGTATTTATTGATTTTCATATATCCTCTCAAACACATTCATTAACAGCAGAAAACATGCACACGTTGTAAACAATTTGCTGTTTTATTACTTTCTCGTCGTAAATTCCATATAGGCTAATCGCAAAATGACAAGAATAGAACGAAAACTCGGACTTGCGTGAAAATGTAAATTAGTAGTGGTACAGCCACCGTTTGCTTTCCTTCGAAGTTACTGCTAGCCGAGCAGCGAAGTGTGCCCTCCAGATGCGAACCATGCACCATAAATGAGTCCATAGTCTTCCTGGTCTTTTCGTGGAATTGAAAAATGGCAGTAAAATTACGGCAGTCTGAAAAAGCTAAAGGGAAGATTACTAGAATTAACCTGTTATTTTACCCGGATAAAAAGTGCGGAAGGTGATTTCCAGTTTGCTTGTACTGTATCACCAATGTTAATTATGCAGAACTACCGCATACCTCACATAACTGTATCAAACGTTTTGAGTCAATTACAACGGGCTAACAAAGAAAATCCGGAAGAAAATATTCAGCAACCGAATTAATCCGTTTGAATGTTTTGGTAGCCTACATAATATGCTGTCACAGAACGAATGCTTAGCATTGTATAAAACGAATACTAAAGCAAGAAAAGAACAGAAGAGCACACGTTATAATTCCAAGACGTTGACAGGCTATAACCAAAAGTAGGCTACTGCGCCGCATAACATACAAGTTTGATTTGAAGTTATTATGAAAATAAATTGGTTTGCCGCTGCATATTTTCAAACATGGCGGGTAATGGCGGAAAATAAATACAACACAAATGCTACGAGTACTCGACCAATCAGAAATGTTCAGCGCTGCAAGCTCCACCCAAAAGGTTCCTGTACTTTCGGAAAGTACTACCCCCCGAGCAGGAACGTTTTGGGGGGTAAAACAAAGCCCCCAGAACTAAATTTAGACCCTAGTTCCTGCGGTGGAAACGCACTGAGTTCCTCAAAAGGTTCCTAGTTCCGGGGTATAGTTCCTGCGGTGGAAACGCGGCTTAAATATCCCAATTAGAATCTGGTCCAAATTATTTGACAGTGTAATTCAGCCTATTGCGCTTTATGGAAGTGAGGTCTGGGTTCCACTCAGTCAGCAAGACTACACTGCATGGGACAAGAATCCAATTGAATCCCTACATACTGAATTCTGCAGAAATATCTTGCAAATACCAAGGAAAACACCAAACAACGCATGTAGGGCAGAATTAGGCCGATTCCCATTGGTAATAAATATACAAAAAAGAGCTCTAAAATTCTGGATACATCTCAAATCAAGTCCCAATAACACGCTACAATTTAAAGCGCTAAAATCCCAAGAACTGAACCCAGAAAAGAGTCCCCTCAGTCAGCTGGTACTGAAGCTTACTAATTCTATAACCCAAACTAACCTGCATCACGCTCAGACCAGCACTGCTTACCAGCCGCAAATCAGAATAACCCAAATTATGCAACAAACAAAAAATCTGTATTTGGAACATTGGGATAAAGAAACCAAAACACAAAGTCGACTAAATTGCTATCGAACCCTGAAAAAAGACTATACTCCAGCAGAGTATCTCTTCTCTGTCAGAGATACAAAGCAGAGACGGATCCTGACCAAATACAGACTCAGTGACCACACCCTTGAAATTGAAAAAGGCAGACACAGAAATTCATGGCTACCAAAAGAAAAACGAATATGTGGTCACTGCAAGACAGGAGAGGTTGAGACAGAGATGCACTTCCTCCTAAATTGTACAAAATATACAAATATTAGAAAAATATATTACCAAAAATTCTCAGAAATTATACAAAACTTCCATTCTTTATCAAAGAACAAAAAATGTGCAGTCCTATTAGGACAAGGTCCAACAGCCCCAATTGCGGCTCAATATGTCTCAGCTTGCCATAACCTGAGGGACACTGAGTGACCATTGTACATAATTATAATTATCTATTTATTTATTTTATTAATAATAATAACAATAATAATAATAATAATAATCATAATAATAATTTTTTTTTTTTTTTTTTTTTATTTATTTATTTATTTATTTATTTTAATAGAATGTTCATTATTAGTATTCCACTGTAAATATGTATTTTGAATTGATTTATGATGCTTTGGCAATATGTACCTATGTATTTCCTGCCAATAAAGCAATTTGAATTTGAATTTGAGAGAGAGAGAGAGAGAGAGAGAGAGAGAGAGAGAGAGAGAGAGAGAGAGAGAGAGAGAGAGGGAGGGAGGGAGAGAGAGAGAGAGAGAGAGAGAGAGAGAGAGAGAGAGAGAGAGAGAGGGAGAGAGAGGGAGGGAGGGAGGGAGGGAGGGAGGGAGGGAGAGAGAGAGAGAGAGAGAGAGAGAGAGGGAGAGAGAGGGAGAGAGAGAGAGAGAGAGGGAGGGAGAGAGAGAGAGAGGGAGAGGGAGAGGGAGAGAGAGAGAGAGAGAGAGAGAGAGAGAGAGAGAGAGAGAGAGAGAGAGAGAGAGAGAGAGAGACACGGCGATGTACCGCCACGGCAACTCACCATGGCGATGTAGACGTTGGCGAGGGTGAAATGGTTGACGACGAACTGCGGAGCGATCTCCACGGCCATGCGGGCCACGGTGAGGGCGTCGTCCCAGAGCCGGGCGTTCTGGAAGATGTTGGCCAGGCTGATGAGCGGGACGTCCTGGGGGCGGGGCGGGGGGGGAGGGGGGGCGGACAGACAGCGAGACAGTACGTTATATTTCCCTGTAACTGCAGGTCAGAAACTTTACCTGCAGTCGCTGTGAAAATGGGAGCTTTCTGCACTGGCCATGAAGGCATGTGATTGGCTGAATAATGAGCCAAGATCCCCCGCAAAATACAACATGCAGATCTACGTCTGTCACCGGACAGAAGGTGTGTTCTTCACAAAGATTTCACACAAGTTAATACTGCGTTTATTTCTGGAGAACAACATCATCTTACATGGGTTAGTCACAAGCAGGATCCCGGACTGCTGGGTTACTGGCTATCTGGACCGCTGGGTTACTGGCTATCTGACTGAAGTGTTTACATGACTAATGACATGAAGGCATTCTGGCAGATTGCAGGTGACTGGCTGTTAATGACAATTCTACAGACTCTCACAACAACAAGAGCCACACACAGGCCCCGAATGAGCATCTGGAGAGAGGGGGGGAGAGGGGGGGAGGGAGGGGGAGGGGGGGGGGGGAGGGAGGGGAGAGAGAGGAGAGAGAGAGAGAGAGAGAGGAGAGAGAGGGAGGAGAGAGAGAGGAGAGAGAGATAGAGAGGGAGTGGAGAAAGAGGGAGGAGAGAGAGGGGGGAGAGAGGGAGGAGAGAGATAGAGAGGGAGTGGAGAAAGAGGGAGAGAGGGAGGAGAGAGAGAGGAGAGAGAGGGAGGAGAGAGAGATAGAGAGGAGTGGAGAAAGGGAGAGAGGGGGGAGAGAGAGGGAGGAGAGAGTAAGAGAGAGGGGGGAGAGAGAGAGAGAGGGAAAAAAAGAGAACTGGAGGACGGAAGGGCAGGTGTGGGGGGCTCGTGGGGGGGTTCAGTACCTTCATGTGGTGGGGGGCGTGGTTGAGGGCCTGCCGCAGACAGTCAATGGCCCGCTTGCCCTGACCTTTGACCCTCCAGTAGAGAGCGGCCATGCTGGACAGCACCCAGGACGTCTGGTTCTGGAAGTCACACACACACACACACAGTGAGCTAGCTGATCATATCACACAGTAGTTTGTGATTGTCCCCCCCGTGGATGCAGACCTACCTTCTCCAGCACCTTGGCGATGCGGGTGCCCACCTGCTCGAAGGACTGGGGGGGGAACTTGTCTTTGCCCAGGTTCTGCAGCACCTGTGTGGGGGGGGGGGGGGGTGATTATTATCATTAGCATAAGGGCGAACAGGAGACAGGTACTGGAGGGGGGGGTGTACAGGAGACAGGTACAAGGCTGGGACGGGTGTCCTCATTCACATGAAGTTTAAGAGCACACACAGGTAAGCTCTGGCAGGTGGAAGTACAGGTGTACAGGTGTACAGGTGTACAGGTGAGGTACAGGTGCGGTACAGGTCTGCCCGGGGTGGGGGTGGGGGCGTACCTCTCGGAGCTGGCTCTCCCCGGTGTAGTGGATGCCAGCGCGGTTGGCCACGCCGCCCAGGTGGTCGAGGGTGTGCATGCTGGCGGGCAGGTTGGCGCTGCACACGGGCTCCACCGCGGGCTCCTGCAGGGCCGTGGCAAAGTCGATGTGTTCCGTGATGCTGGGGGCGGAGACACACCATTATTACATCATCACCAACGGAACCCTGTCACCGCCGTCACGGCAACTGTGGCGCATGACCGCAGACAGGAAAGCTCTGTTCAAGCAGCACCGCGGGACAACAGGCCACACGGCCTGCAGGGCTCCAACACTCCTCAGGGTCAAAGCTGCGAGTGTGTGTGTGCGTGTGTGTGTGTGTGCGTGTGTGAGAGAGTGTGTGTGTGTGTGTGTGTGTGTGTGAGCATGAGTGTGTTGTGTGTGTGTGTGTGAGAGTGTGTGTGAGTATGAGAGTGTGTGTGTGTGTGTGTGTGTGTGTGTGAGAGAGTGTGTGTGTGAGAAAGTGTGTGTGTGTGTGAGTGTGAGTGTGTTGTGTGTGTGTGTACTTGCGTGTGTG
This sequence comes from Anguilla anguilla, assembly GCF_013347855.1. NCBI lineage: Eukaryota > Metazoa > Chordata > Actinopteri > Anguilliformes > Anguillidae > Anguilla > Anguilla anguilla. Next base: position 35,108,704 of record NC_049216.1, on the reverse strand, counting down.
TGCGTGTGTGTGTGTGAGTGTGAGTGTGAGTGTGTGTGTGTGTGAGTGTGTGTGTGAGTGTGTGTGTGTGTGTGAGTGTGTGTGCGTGTGTATTTGTGTGTGTGTGTGAGTGTGTGCGTGTGTATGTGTGTGTGTGTGTGTGTGTGTGCGTGTGTATTTGCGTGCGTGCGTGTGTGTGTGTGTGCGTGCGTGTGTGTGTGTGTGTGTGAGTGTGTGTGTGTGCGTGCGTGTGTGTGTGTGTGTGTGAGTGTGTGTGTGTGAGTGTGTGTGTGTGTGTGCGTGTGTATTTGCGTGCGTGCGTGTGTGTGTGTGTGCGTGCGTGTGTGTGTGTGTGTGTGAGTGTGTGTGTGTGCGTGCGTGTGTGTGTGTGCGTGTGTGTGTGTGTGTGTGAGTGTGTGTGTGTGAGTGTGTGTGTGTGTGGGCATGTCTGTGCGTGCGTATGCGTCACGCGCGGAAGGTTCCGGTTCTCGCTCACTCGATGTTCTTGGCGGACACGGCGAGCCAGGTGCTGGCCACGGTGCTGGGCTCCAGCCGCCGCGTTCGCTGGCACTCCTCCGGACCCGGCCAGCCCAGGCTGGCGTAGTCCCGCCAGCGGCCTGCGGGGGCGCAGGAGAGCAGTGCTCAGAGCAGTACATACACACACACACGCACACACACACACAACACACACTCAGGCTCTCACACACACACACACACACACACACATACACACACTCATGCTCTCACACACACAACACACACACGTGAGGTGCAGCGCAGGGCCGTACCTGAGGGGCCGGGGGAGGGGATGGTAGACTGTGGGGGGGGGGTGTACAGGTGAGGTACACTGTGGGGGGGGTGTACAGGTGAGGTAGACTGTGGGGAGGGTGTACAGGTGAGGTAGACTGTGGGGTGGGTGTACAGGTGAGGTACACTGTGGGGGGGGTGTACAGGTGAGGTGCAGCGCAGGCCCGTACCTGAGGGGCCGGGGGAGGGGATGGTAGACTGTTGGGGGGGTGTACAGGTGAGGTAGACTGTGGGGGGGGTGTACAGGTGAGGTAGACTGTGGGGGGGGTGTGCAGGTGAGGTGCAGCGCAGGCCCGTACCTGAGGGGCCGGGGGAGGGGATGGTAGACTGTGGGGGGGGTGTACAGGTGAGGTAGACTGTTGGGGGGGTGTACAGGTGAGGTACACTGTGGGGGGGGGTGTACAGGTGAGGTAGAGTGTGGGGGGGGGTGTGCAGGTGAGGTGCAGCGCAGGCCCGTACCTGAGGGGCCGGGGGAGGGGATGGTGGGGGGGGGGTGTACAGGTGAGGTACACTGTGGGGGGGGTGTGCAGGTGAGGTGCAGCGCAGGGCCGTACCTGAGGGGCCGGGGGAGGGGATGGTGGGGGGGGGGGGTGTACAGGTGAGGTACACTGTGGGGGGGGGTGTACAGGTGAGGTAGACTGTGTGGGTGGGTGTGCAGGTGAGGTGCAGCGCAGGCCCGTACCTGAGGGGCCGGGGGAGGGGATGGTGGGGCCGCTGATCTCCAGCACAGAGTGCCCGGCGGACTGCTCCCCCTGCTGGCCCTCGTCCTCGCCCCCCCCTCCGTCAGAAGACTCCACCTTGGGCTTCCGCACCCTCTTCACCTGGAAGGTGATCTGAGGGACGAGAAAAGACACCTCCCGTCTTTTAGAACTGAAGCACCCCTCCCATTTGTGAGCCACAGCCTACACCCTCCTCTTATTCTCTGAAACGGAGCACAGGCCCGTCAGGTGACGCGTTCGCCTCACACGCGCTCTCATCCTCGCTTCTGTAATTGTCGGCATCACGTCTGATCTGGCAACGTACTCAAAAGCTGCGTTTCTGCAGCCTCAGCACAACTCGCTGGGTTGAACTGAAGTGGACATCCCTAATTAATTTAGCATATCCACAAATATCATTACCATCATCATTATTATCATTGCTATTCACCTGACAGTAAGCTTGTAAAACAATCATGAAGATACAAAACAAGATGGTAAATGGTAAATGGACTCCATTTATATAGCGCTTTTATCCAAAGCGCTTTACAATTGATGCCTCGCATTCACCAGAGCAGTTAGGGGTTAGGTGTCCTGCTCAGGGACACTTCGACATGCCCGGGACGGGGTTTGAACCGGCAACCCTCCGACTGCCAGACAACCGCTTTTACCTCCTGAGCTATGTCGCCCCTTGAGATGACACTGTAGCATCAGCTCAGTCCAGCTCAGTTAGCCTAGGATGGATAGTCCTGAAGGCTGTTTAAAAAGACAGCGGTAACGACGGTAAGCCCGCCATCACGCGGGATGGCGGTGAGCGTTGAAGGTCTAAAGGAAACCCCCGCCCCCGCCCCCGCCCCCGCCCCCGAGCGCCACGTACCCACTCAGCCCCCTCGTCGTCCTCGCAGTTCCCCAAACAGGGCCCCCCGCCCCGCCCCCCCTCGCTCTTCAGCACGCGGATGCCCCGCAGATCCCCCCGTCTGCCCCCCGCGTCCAGCGCCCCCTCGAACGCCCCCATCAGCTCCTCCTTCAGCTGCCACTCCTCCTCTCTCTCCCCTCCTCCTCCTCCTCCTCTTCCTCCGCCCCGCTTCTCCTCTACGCCCTGCTCCTGAGACTCCACCTCCTCAGACCCATTACTGTCCAGCACCACTGCTAGAGGGGGGGGGGGGGGGAGGAGAGAGAGAGGAGAGAGAGAGGGGGGGAGGGGGGAGGGAGGGAGGGGGAGAGAGAGGGAGGGAGAATTAGACCAAACCAAATTATGACTAAAGAAAAGGAAAACTACATCACTTATTGGAACAAAACCACACAAACTGAACACAAACTTGAATGCTATACGGCTATACACCACAGCAGACCATTAGGACCATGGTGACTGATAACATACTGAGAAAAGCATCGACAGAGTACAGACAGAGAGTATTACATTACATTACATTCATTTAGCAGACGCTTTTATCCAAAGCGACGTACAAAAGTGCATAACATGGTCATTGGAACAACTACAAAACACAAGTCCGATAAGGTACGATACTCATTTTGTACAGCTATTTATAGCCAAGAAGTGTGTAGCACAGCCTGGCCATAGAGACCGGCCGCCACAGGCAGACCTGGCTGCCCAGAGAAGACAGGCTGCTCCCACTGCGATCAGGGGGCAGTGGAGACAGAGCTGCCTTTCCTCCCAGAACGCACAAAATACCAGGACACAAGGAAAAACTCCTCTTCAAAAAAAGAACCTTTTTACCAAAATTCACGAATTACACTAATCTAGAAAAGCTGCCCTATGTGGGGGAGGAGTCAGTGGTGTGGGGGGCGGGGTTATGGTGAGTGACAGGAGGAAGCGAGATACGCGCTGGTGTGGAGGCGGAGCCAGAGGGGCGAGGGGGGAGGGTCTTACTCTCAAACAGGAGGGAGTCCTCCACAGGGGACAGGCCCAGGGGCGGGGCTGCCGCGGGGGGGTCCTGATTCTGCAGGGGGGAGAGGGGCTCGCCCTCCTCCTGGTGAAGCTCCACATACTCCTCCTCAAAACACGAGGAGCCCTCTGCGCGCACACACACACACACGCACACACACACACGCGCACACACACACACGCACAAACACACACACACACGCACAAACACACACACACACGTATACACACGCGCGCACACACACACACACACACACACACGTATACACACACGCGTATATACACACACACACACAAAGACCACACACAAACAAGAAATAAGCACATACACAAAAACACATTTAAACACTTAAATACTGACATACTGACATGTTTTAGCATGAAATTAACAGCACCTCTGTCGCTCCAATCACGCAGGTCAGTTTATGGGCATAAATAACTTATTGCACTTTGTATTATCGTCCTGATGTTGTGGCTTGTACTGCCCCCTAGTTTGACATAGTGAACATTATTCTGACCTAACCTATGCTGTGTGAACTGGACTTTGTGTTCTTGGCTATGAGTAACCGTACGAAATGAGTATTGTACCTTTTCGAACCTGTGTTTTGTAGCTGTTCCAATGACCTTTGGTATGCACTTCTGTACGTTGCTTTGGATAAAAGCGTCTGCTAAATAAATGTAATGAAATGTAAATGGATTTGCAGTGTGCATAAGTGATGCTTACAGTAAAGTGGATGTGTGTAGTATCCTTACTGTGATGCTCTCTCTGATACTAAGGGTATGAGAGAGTGTGCATGGCATTAAGCACGGGCTGAGCCCACTTTCTCAGGTGCATATGTGCCAACACAAAAACATTCAAATTTACCGAAACTTTATTTAAAACTACGCCGTTCTGGAATGCCCCGCTGACTTCACACACCTACAGCCACACACACTCCCGCAAAAAAAAATAATCTGAAGGACGACACGACTGTCGCTGGCCAAGCACAGTCCCTAATCACGACCGAGGCCGAGTCTGAGACTCGGGAGCAGAACCTTCTGATGTTTGAAATTAAAAGAAGCGAGGAAAATTAAGCCATCCAGCGCCCTCTCTCTCGCTTCTTCAGACAGGCACTGCCACCTAGTGGCCAGACCAGGTTTTTGCACACCTTTTTTATGTGGGAAAAGCAGAGTCTAGAAGCTCATTCTGAAGAATGAAGGAGAGAAGATAAGGGAGGGAGAGAGGATGCTCGCTCGCTCACACACGTACGTACGTACGCACACACACGTGTACACACATAAGGATGAGTAGCAATTAGCCTGCATGTGTCTGCATGTGCTTGGCACATAAGCCAATGCTCTGTGCCTGTGTGTGTGTGTACAAGCGTGTGTAGGTAAGAGAGAGAGTGTGTGTGTGTGAGTGTGTGCGTTAGTGTGTGTAGGAGCGCTGGTGTGTATGTGTGTATGTGTGCGCGTGCGTGCGTGACAGAACAGTGTGTGTGTGCGAGTGTGTGTGTATGAGAGCATGAGTGTGTGTGTGTGTGTATGTATGAGAGCGTGAGTGTGTGTGTGTGTGTGTGTGTATGTATGAGAGCGTGAGTGTGTGTGCACACGTGAGAGTGTGAGAGTGTGTGTGCCTGTGTGAGAGAACGAGTGTGTGTGTGCGTGTGAGACAGCATGAGTGTGTGTGTGCGTGTGAGAGAACGAGTGTGTGTGTTTGTGTGTGAGAGAGCGTGAGTGTGTGTGTGCGTGTGTAAGAGAACGAGTGTGTGTGTGTGTGTGTGTGTGTGTGTGTGAGAGAGCGTGAGTGTGTGTGTGCGTGTGTAAAATAAAGAGCTTTCTAAATAAGGCAAGCGCTATTTTTAGCTGCTTCAATTATTGAGCGCCCCGTTCCTCCCTCTACTTCAAAGCCTTTTCCCCGTCGCTCCCGACAACAGGGGGGAAGCGGCGGGGGCGTGTTTGGGCTGGGGGACGGGGGGAGCTGCAGCGATGGAGGGATGGAGACGGAGGAGTAAAGCTCAAGTGCACTGAGGCAAACCCGGGACGGAGACAGGGAGGCTAAATGTGGAATGAGAATCCCAGAGCCCAGCTAAAATTAGCCCTCACCCCCTGCACCAGCAGAGAGAGGGAGAGAGAGAGAGAGAGAGCCCTCACCCCCCTGCACCAGCAGAGAGAGAGAGAGAGAGAGAGAGAGAGAGAGAGAGAGAGAGAGAGAGAGAGAGAGAGAGAGGAGAGAGAGAGAGAGAGAGAGAGGGAGAGAGAGAGAGCCCTCACCCCCTGCACCAGCAGAGAGAGGGAGAGAGAGAGAGAGAGAGAGAGAGAGAGAGAGAGAGAGAGAGGGAGAGAGAGAGAGAGAGAGAGGGAGAGAGAGAGAGCCCTCACCCCCCTGCACCAGCAGAGAGAGGGAGAGAGAGAGAGAGAGAGCCCTCACCCCCCTGCACCAGCAGAGAGAGGGAGAGAGAGAGAGAGCCCTCACCCCCCTGCACCAGCAGAGAGAGGGAGAGAGAGAGAGAGCCCTCACCCCCCTGCACCAGCAGAGAGAGGGAGAGAGAGAGAGAGAGAGCCCTCACCCCCCTGCACCAGCAGAGAGAGGGAGAGAGAGAGAGAGCCCTCACCCCCCTGCACCAGCAGAGAGAGAGAGAGAGGGAGAGAGAGAGCCCTCACCCCCCTGCACCAGCAGAGAGAGAGAGAGAGGGAGAGAGAGAGCCCTCACCCCCCTGCACCAGCAGAGAGAGGGAGAGAGAGGGAGAGAGAGAGAGCCCTCACCCCCCTGCACCAGCAGAGAGAGAGAGAGCCCTCACCCCCCTGCACCAGCAGAGAGAGGGAGAAAGAGAGAGAGCCCTCACCCCCCTGCACCAGCAGAGAGAGGGAGAGCCCTCACCCCCCTGCACCAGCAGAGAGAGGGAGAAAGAGAGAGAGCCCTCACCCCCCTGCACCAGCAGAGAGAGAGAGAGAGCCCTCACCCCCCTGCACCAGCAGAGAGAGGGAGAGAGAGAGAGAGAGAGAGAGAAAGAGAGAGAGAGAGCCCTCACCCCCCTGCACCAGCAGAGAGAGGGAGAGAGAGAGAGAGAGCCCTCACCCCCCTGCACCAGCAGAGAGAGGGAGAGAGAGAGCCCTCACCCCCCTGCACCAGCAGAGAGAGAGAGAGAGAGAGCCCTCACCCCCCTGCACCAGCAGAGAGAGGGAGAGAGAGAGCCCTCACCCCCCTGCACCAGCAGAGAGAGGGAGAGAGAGAGCCCTCACCCCCCTGCACCAGCAGAGAGAGAGAGAGAGCCCTCACCCCCCTGCACCAGCAGAGAGAGAGAAGAGGGGAAGCGAGAGAGAGAGAGAAAGAGCAAGAGAGAGACAGAGAGAGAGGGAGAGAGCCCTCACCCCTATACCAGCATACCAACACAGCTGGGGGGGGAGAGAGAGAGGGAGAGAGAGAGAGAGAGAGAGAGAGAGGGAGAGACAGAGTGAGGTTCAGCCATAGGGAGGTATGGATGGGGAAAAGGAGGAAAGGAAGAGAGGGATGGAGAAGAGAAATTAAGATAATGGGAGAGAGGGATGTAGAAGAAGAGAAGGATGAAAGCAGAGAAGGAGAGGAGGGAGAGATGGAGGGAATAAAAGGTGTGGAAGTAGATGGATGAGTGAGTGTAGGAAGAAGACAGTCAGAGCTGCACTTTTCTTGTTTTGAGTCCTGCAGAGTAGCCTGCCTGGTGTGCAGTGAGAACACTCTGTACTATGCAGTCTTATCAAATATCGCTTTTAAATTGTCAAATAAATTCACTCACTCACTGATTCATTCACTCACTCACTATAATCCAGGGGTGTTCACTGCAGACAACAGTCTTTGGGGGACTGCAAAGGGCATAATCTCTCATGTACTGGAAATTAATTTGTTCATTTCATAATACGCTTCTCTGGCATTTATGACAGCTCTGAATTTGCCATGGCTGTTCACGATGGGTACGGAAGCCTCCTAAGATCCAGATGTTGCCAGGTCTTAGTGAATAATGTGCCCTTTCAGATTAATGTGACCGTGTGAGCACTGTTTCTGCTCAGAATGACTGAGCCACTGCTTCATACTGAGGGAGGAAGCAGCTGGAAACTGCAGTTGGGTCCCTTTTGCAAAAACAGAAATGAACTTGATGGGCACTCAGCTACTCGACCGTCTTGTGTGTGAACCTGAATCGCTGTCCATAACATGGGTGAGCATCTGAACGTGTGCTGTTGAAAGCCTGAGAAGACAGTCAGAGGACGACAGGTGACCTGGCATTATGCGTGTTCCAGGACTCCACGGCTGTCGCTGACCTGGCGTGATTGTGACATCAGCATTAGACTGTCCGGTTATGAGCATTCTTTGTATCTTTGCATGCTCACGTTTTAAAGGGTTAATCAGACATTTAAACATCAACGTCTAAACTGAAGCAAAATAAAGACGCAAGTGAAAGCTTCCTAGTCACCGTAGCAACAAAAACACATCCATTCACACCGAATTCTCAATTCTGCCTGCGGTAACAGGCACCGCTCTGATTGGTGTAACACCCAGACGACACACTTTCACAAAGCACCAGAGGGCACAGAGGGCAGCTATTTTTAACCACCCTGTTTTAGTGGGGGAGTATAGTGTGCAAGTGTAAAGTGTGCGTATAAGGTATAAGTGTAAGGTGTGTGTAAGTGTAAAGTGTGCGTATAAGGTATAAGTGTAAGGTGTGTGTAAGCGTAAAGTGTGTGTATAAGGTATAGCGTAAGGTGTGTGTAAGTGTAAAGTGTGCGTATAAGGTATAAGCGTAAGGTGTGTGTAAGCGTAAAGTGAGCGGGTTTAATGTCTGAAAGTGTAATGTGTGTATAAATTTAAGGTGTGTGTAAATAACGTGTGCAAGTGTAAGTTGTGTATAAATGTAACGTGTGTGTAAGCGCAGCATAAGTTTAACGCGTGTAACACCTGTGTAAGTGTAACACGCACATGAGTTTTGACGCGTGTCAGTGTAACGCATGAGTAAGTTTAATGTGTGTAACGGGGGTGTAAGTGTAATGTGTGTAACGCGTGTGTAAGTGTAATGTGTGTAACGCGTGTGTAACGGGGGTGTAAGTGTAATGTGTGTAACGCATGTGTAACGGGGGAGTAAGTGTAATGTGAGTAACGCGTGTGTAACGCGTGTGTAAGTGTAATGTGTGTAACGCGTGTGTAAGTGTAATGTGTGTAACGGGTGTGTAAGTGTAATGTGTGTAACACGTGTGTAAGTGTAATGTGTGTAACGGGTGTGTAATGCGTGTGTAACGCGTGTGTAACGGGGGTGTAATGTTTGTAACTGCAGGGCGGTGCTCACGCGGGCAGGGCAGGTCGTAGAGCAGCGGGTAGAACTGCAGGCAGCGCAGGAGGGGCAGGCTGGCGCTGCACTGGGCACACTCCGCCCGCATGGAGAGGACCCGCCGAAACACCGCCAACGCCTCTCTCACCCTCCCCCGGGACAGCTCCACACTCACACGACTGAGCACCGTCAGGGGCTGGGGGGGCGGGGGGGAGACAGAGGTAGGGAGGGGGGGTTATTGTGATATTCCTCTTTCAGTACAAGGTGTGAAATGTAAGGAGATGGAGCAACAGCAGACGGCACCACAGACAGTGAGCCCAGGCAAGAGCTCAGGTGAGATTAGAGCACAGGCAAGAGCTCAGGTGAGATTAGAGCACAGGTGAGGTTAAAATGCAGGTGAGATTAGAGCACAGGTGAGGTTAAAATGCAGGTGAGATTAGAGCACAGGTGAGGTTAAAATGCAGGTGAGATTAGAGCACAGGTAATAAATAAATATTGTCTTTGAGAATTAAACTCTCTTCATTTGCAAGGGCTATCAAGCCGAGGTGAGAGCACAGGTCAGGTGAGAGCGCAGGTGAGAGAACAGGTGAGGTGACAGTGCAGGTGACAGCGCAGGTGAGGTGACAGCGCAGGTGAGAGCGCAGGTCAGGTGAGAGCACAGGTCAGGTGAGCGCGCAGGTGAGGTGAGAGCGCAGGTGAGAGAACAGGTGAGGTGACAGCGCAGGTCAGGTGAGAGCACAGGTCAGGTGAGAGCGCAGGTGAGGTGAACGCGCAGATGAGATGAGAGCGCAGGTGAGGTGAGAGCGCAGGTGAGCTGAAAGCACAGGTGACAGCGCAGGTGCGTCAGGCTCGGTCACCTCGGAGGCGTTGACGGCCAGCGCTTCCTGGAGCAGATGCCCCGCCTCCTCACTCAGCCCGTGGTGGAGCAGCAGGTTGGCGGCGTTGACCAATGAGAGGTCCCGGTGCTGGGGCGGGGCAGAGCGGAGGGCGTGGCGCATGCAGGACAGAGCACGCGTCCCGTTCCCCTTCGCTCGCCAGAACAGACCCGCCTCATTCTGCACCAGCCACAAGGGGGCGCTAGACTGTGGGCAGAAGGGAATTACACACCATACACACACTCAACACTCAAAGCATCACTTCCTACACAGTACTGCAGATTTACAGCACATCTGTATATCCAATAAACTATTTCTTAATCAAATTAACCTAAATATCAAACGACTGATGTAGAAATATAACTGCTTAAACCAGGACTGCACTGAACGCACCTGAATGCAACTTTCCTCACAGTCACAGCACATGAATGCTAACGCTAATCAAGAGGCCATTTTCCACAGTTAATGCTAAATGCTACCTGACTGAGCCTGTCACACCTGTCCACGGTAACCCCGGATACTCCGCCCACTGACACACTCTGAGCCAATCACCTGCCTCCCACCCCACCGTCAGGTTTGCTCTAAAAGAGAGACCTGGCGTGTGTGCGTGCGTGTGTGTGTGTGCGTGTGTGTACGTACGTGTGTGGGCGTGTGTGCGTGTGCGTGTGTGTGTGTGTGTGTGCGTACGTGTGTGTGTGTGTGTGTGTGTGCGTACGTGTGTGTGTGCGTGTGTGGGCGTGTGTGTGTGTGTGTGGGCGTACGTGTGTGTGTGTGCGTACGTGTGTGTGTGTGTGCGTGTGCGTGCGTACGTGCGTGTGCGTGCGTACGTGTGTGTGTGTGTATGTGTGCGTGTGCGTGCGTACGTGCGTGTGCGTGCGTACGTGTGTGTGTGTGTATGTGTGTGTGTGTGTGTGTGTGCACGTGTGTGTGTGCGCGTGTGTGTGCGTGTGTGTGCTCGTCCCCTGGGTTAGGGACACACACTCACCTTCTTCAGAGCCTGGGCGATAAAATCTCCCGTCTGCTCCAAATTCAGCCCCCCGCTCCGAGACCTCAGCACCTGCATGAGAGAGAGAGAGAGAGAGAGAGAGAGACACACACGTACGCACGCACACACACCACGTGCACACACACACACACACACACCACGTACACACACACACACACACACACACACACACATCAGTATAACCGTTTTTTATGAAACAAGGGTAGGTGTGGCTACAGGGATGGGGGCGTGGAGGGAGGGAAGGGGCGGGGCTCCACAGCTGAGGGATGAGGCCAGAGACACTCACCTGAGCTGCATGAGGATCAGGAAGCCCCTCCCCCTCCAGAGCCCGCGCCACCGTGTCTGGCAGGTGCCCGGGGAGGGGCTGGGGGTCAGGACCGCAGTCTGGGGGGGTCGCGGTCAGGGTGGGGGAGGCGTCTTCATACAGTTCACGCTTGAGCCTGCAGGAACAGCCCAGAGCTCAGTCACTAAACTGCAAGCGTTCTTTTCAATCCTACCATACGCCCACCAATCATGACCACACCAACCCAACATTGCCCATTAAAACCCCATTTTAATTTATTCATTATTCTTGGTCACGTGACCACCGGGCGAATGGCAGTGGCTCGCTCACCCAAAGCCACGCCCCTCGGGCGTGAGGAAGAAGGTGGGCAGCAGGTGAGGGGGGGGCAGGGAGGGGAACATTTGGGCGCAGTCTGTCCTCCTGGGCCACAGCAGCGCCTGCCACTCCTGCCGGGACACATCACATGACACGGACGCTGTGACATCACCGTGTTCCAACACAATGCAGGACACACGCCACGCACTCACACAGGCACACACACACATGCACACAAGCATGCACACACATGCACGCACGCACACACACAGGCACGCACACACAGGCACGCACGCACACACACAGGCACACACACACACAGGGAGCTCACCGATGCAGGTGCTGGGTCTCTGCCCCAGAATGCACCTGGGTCGTCGCCCCCAGAAACAGAGGTGTAGGGCTGGGGGTTGCGGGTTTCGTTCACACTCATCTCTGAGCTCAGAGGCACGCTGGTGGCTACGGACATCTCTTCTCCAAACTGCACAGAGAGGAAACCCACAGATCAGCACAGATCAGCTGAGATCAGCTCATATTAGCACTAATCAGCTAAAATGAGCTCAGTACCGTACAGGGGTGTACCTGTGTGAGTATGTACTGTACAGGGGTGTACCTGTGTGAGTATGTACTGTACAGGGGTGTACCTGTGTGAGTATGTACTGTACAGGGGTGTACCTGTGTGAGTATGTACTGTACAGGGGTGTACCTGTGTGAGTATGTACTCTACAGGGGTGTACCTGTGTGAGTATGTACTCTACAGGGGTGTACCTGTGTGAGTATGTACTCTACAGGGGTGTACCTGTGTGAGTATGTACTGTACAGGGGTGTATGTGTGTGAGTATGTACTGTACAGGGGTGTACCTGTGTGAGTATGTACTGTACAGGGGTGTACCTGTGTGAGTATGTACTGTACAGGGGTGTACCTGTGTGAGTATGTACTGTACAGGGGTGTACTTGTGTGAGTATGTACTGTACAGGGGTGTACCTGTGTGAGTATGTACTGTACAGGGGTGTACCTGTGTGAGTATGTACTGTATAGGGGTGTACCTGTGTGAGTATGTACTGTACAGGGGTGTACCTGTGTGAGTATGTACTGTACAGGGGTGTACCTGTGTGAGTATGTACTGTACAGGGGTGTACTTGTGTGAGTATGTACTGTACAGGGGTGTACCTGTGTGAGTATGTACTGTACAGGGGTGTACCTGTGTGAGTATGTACTGTACAGGGGTGTACCTGCGCGAGCAGGAAGGGCAGCTCACCTGGATGTAGTGCACACTCTCAAACTGGTCGCCGCGGTGATAGCGCACTGGAAGATCGAACGGACAGAACAGGCTGTGCTGCTGCTGCTGCCCAAGACGACACATCTGGTGGTTCCCTGTTAGACACACACGTATATACCCCCCGCGTGCACGCACGCACACACACACGCAAGCGCACACACACGCACACACACGCACACACACACACACACACACACACACACCCCCGCACACACACACACACACACACCCCCGCACACACACATACACACACATTTTCAATAAGAATTTCAGTCATTTACATGTCACTGTGTTTATTTTCGCTAAATGTAAGAAGTTGTCAGGCGTCTACCTGAAGCATAAAAACCCTGTAACAGGAAAAGGAGTTAGTGCCCCTGGCCCCTCCCCCTTCCCAGCATGCCTCACCCAGCTGCGCCTCCTTGGCCATCTGCGTCTCGTGGATGATGTTGCGGAGAATCTGCTCCTCCTGAATGAGCTTGTGCTTCTCCAGCGCCTCCTGCTGGCGGAGGTAGTGGTCGTGCTGTCTCTGGTACTCCTTCAGCTCGTTCAGAGTGCGCTGCAGGGACCTGTCCCGCGAAAAACCCGCCAAAACCAGAGGAAGCAAAGTTCACAAAAGGAACACACACACACACACATTATACACAAACACACACACACACACATATTATATACGCGCACACACATTATACACACACAAATTATACACACACACTACACACACACACAAAAAGTAACAGAAACAATACACAGAGTAATTTCCCCCAATCTCCACCCCATTTACAGAAATTTACCATTTAAGGCCAATTAGCCAACCCCAAAAGGCGCTGAGGCCCCTCCCCCCAGGGGTGAGTGGGCGGAGTCGAGCCCTGGGGCCCCGCCCCTTACCGGTGCTGCGCCTCCAGCCGCTGCTCCAGCTTCTGCTGACAGAGGACGGCGTGTTTGCGGCGCAGGGCCTGCTCGAACCCGGGCCGCGCCCGCAGGGCCTGCTCGTAGCACAGCACCGAGTGGTTGTACTCTCCGAGCATCTGCACACACACACACACACAACACAACCGTGACACAACCACAACGCAGGTAAAACACAACCACAGCACAACCGTGACACAACCACAACTACAACACAACCGTGACACAACCACAACACAAACCATAACACAACCGTGACACAACCACAACGCAGGTAAAACACAACACAACACAACACAACCGTGACACAACCACAACGCAGGTAAAACACAACTACAGCACAACCATAACATAACCACAACACAAACCACAACACAAACGTGACACAACCACAAGCAGGTAAAACACAACACACAACACAACCGTGACACAACCACAACGCAGGTAAAACACAACACACAACACAACCGTGACACAACCACAACGCAGGTAAAACACAACACAACACAACCGTGACACAACCATAACACAAACCACAACACAACCATAACACAACCACAACGCAGGTAAAACACAACCACAACACAACACAACCGTGACACAACCACAACATAGGTAAAACACAACCACAACACAACCATGACACAACAACAATGTGGGTAAAATACAACCACAACCACAACGCAGGTAAAACAACCACAACACAACTATAACATAACCATGACACAATCATAATGCAACCATAACATAACCATGACACAATCATGACAACCATATTGCAGGTAAAACACAACCACAACACCACCATGACACGACCACAACAGGCTGTAGGGAGTACAGGCCGAGGGCTGTAGTGGCTGTAGTGTGTACTGGCTCTGGGGTGTACAGGCCGTGGGGTGTACAGGCTGTAGGTTGTACTGGCTGTAGGGTGTACAGGCTGTAGGTTGTACTGGCTGTAGTGTGTACTGGCTCTGGGGTGTACAGGCCGTGGGGTGTACAGGCTGTATGTTGTACTGGCTGTAGGGAGTACAGGCTGTATGTTGTACTGGCTGTAGGGAGTACAGGCTGTATGTTGTACTGGCTGTAGGTTGTACTGGCTCTGGGGTGTACTGGTTTGGGGGTGTACAGGCCGTGGGGTGTACTGGCTCTGGGGTGTACAGGCTGAGGGGTGTACTCACGGCGTAGATGTTGCCCAGGGTGTAGTGGCTGGTGAGGAGGTCAGAGGTCAGATCCAGGGCAGCGTGCGCCAGCACGGCTGCGTCGGCGGAGAAGTGGGCGCGGTGCAGAACGTTCGCCATGTTGACCAGCGCCACGTCCTTGTGCTGCCTGCAGGGGGCGATAAACAGGCGTCTGCAAACTGAGCGCGTACAGCAAACCACCTGCGCTTTCCTACACTGAATCAGTTCATTGTGCCATTTACAACACAAAACAAACCTATTTATTCGTTTAACATTTGGTTAGTCGCTGAAATGCACAACGGTTCCCTCCACATTGTCACTGTAAATGTGCACCACTGGCAAAAGAACGTCACACAGCTCCAGACGAAAGCGTAGAAACATCTTCTTTCAAAACTTTGTTTTGAAAATAACTGAAATAAAATCTTTAATTATTCGGACGTAAGCCCTGGGGAAGCTTTGAGGGGTAGGAGGAAGCAGAAGCAGGGAGGAGGAGGACGGGACAGGGGGACTGTACCTGGGGGAGAAGTGCAAGGCCCGGACGGCACAGTCCACCGCTTTTTTGGGCTTGTTCTTCATGCGCCAGTAGAAGGACGCCAGGTCATACAGCACCCAGGAGGAGGAGTTCTGCAGAGGGGGCGGGAGCCAGGGCCGGCAGGCTTTTTAATTGGACAACTCCACCTATCAGCCACAGTCATCAAACTGAAGCAAAGGCACTCTGTTTTGGCCAGACAAATCAGCAGAGAAGGCCCAGCTCAGGCTCTCAGTTAGGCGTCTGTGAAGCTACGCAGGTGAGGAAGCCTGTGAAGGCCCCCCCGGGTTCAGACGGTTTCGGGGCGGCTTGGCCGTTCTGCTGAGCGCCAGTGCGCCCCCCTCAGTACCCCACAGGCTGTTCTGCAGGGACCCGGGGTTACGGTTACCACGGTTTCGGCTCTCTCACCCGCACCAGGCCCTCGTGAATGCGGTGTCCCGCCTCCTCCACGTTGCGCCCCAGTTTGTGGGACAGCGAGCTGAAGATGGGGTCCTCGCTGGACAGCAGAGGGGACGTCAGGTTGACCCTCTCCTGCACACCCTAGAGCACAAACAGGGGGGGTCACTCCAGGGGTCACACGAACATCAAACTCCAGTCCAGCAGGGGGCGCTGTGGCTGCAAGTGTAACTCCAGTCCAGGAGGGCCGCAGTGTCTGCGGGTTAAACTCCCATCCTCGGGGGCCGCTGTGTCTGCGGGTTTAACTCCAGTCCAGGAGGGGGCGCTGTGTCTGCGGGTTTAACTCCAGTCCAGGAGGGCCACAGCGGCTGTGGGTTTAACTCCAGTCCTGGAGGGCCACAGTGTCCGCTGGTTTTTAGGGTGTGTTTTGGCACCAGTGGTGAATTTAAGTCATTTGATTGGCTCATGAATCCGAACACTGTGAGCTCAAGGCCTTAACAGGCAGCTGACTGAAACCAAAAACCTGCAGACACTGCGGCCCCCTGGGGATTCAGTCTGACACCTCCGCCCCAGGCAGAGCTGGCAGCTTATTTTCACAGATGCCGCTTGAGATTGGTCCATCTGTCCCCAGACGTCGCTAGAGGACGCAATGACGTTAAAAAAAAAAACAAATAAAAAAACACACGTGCATGAAAACTGCCATTTTGAAATTTACGCAGCCAGCGCATCTCCTCCAGCAGTGAGGGCGGGTAGCTGACTGCACACTGTCTGCTCTCAGTGACGCAGCAAACACACGCTACGCTGGCTAACCAGATGGCCAGCCCCCTAATCTTAACTCTGACCATTCTGCACCTGTAGCTCAGACGCTGCACGTTGATGCAAGCTATTAATATTCATGAAGAAGGCGTGTTCCTCAAACAAAAAAAAGCAGCAGAGGATACACCGTCCTTGGGCAACTTATTCATGAATATTCATAGACAGGAATACGCGACCGGACAGCTCCTTACAAAGTAACCTCCAAGAGCAAGGGCGTGCGGAAGGTGGAAGAACGTTGACCGTTTGATTACTAAGAGCCGGTGTGGGTGCAGGGCTTTTGTTTTAGCCCAGCACGAAAACACCTGATTCTACTTCTCACAGTCTTGACTGAAGACCATGATTAGTCAGTGATTTAAATCAGGTGCTGTAGAGCTGGGCTGAAGCTAACACCCACACCCACACCCACACCGGCCCTGTTTGGGTAAGGCTGGGCACCGCCGCGGTGGAGCACGGCTGCAGCGGAGCGGGTGACTCACGCGGAGATGCTGGAAGGCGTGGATGCTGTACGGAAGCTCAAAGATCTGGCTGCAGTCCGGCTCCTCCAGGTCCGGAGGAAGGGGAGACCTGGAGTCCACATAGTCTTCAGGGCTGCAGGACAGAATGAATCAACCCTTCTGAAGAGGAGGCTCGTCGGAATGTTCCAGTGTTCCAGAACTCCACTGCTTCCAATTACCAGCAGCGATTGTGACATCAGAACTTTCAGTTACAAATATTCTAAACACATGTTTCTGATCTCACGCCTTAAGGGGTTAATCAATTACTCAATTAACAAAAAAGAATTCCCTGGAATCTGGAATTTGAACCGGTAACTTTGTGTCACATGCACAGTTCAGTAACTACTGCCCTGCACTGCAGTTCCATGATTCCCAAGAAAAGCAAACACGCTGCAGTGACCCGACAGAACAGGTCCAAATGAATAACAGCAGATTATTTATTTACTGAGCAGCCCATTTCCAGAGTGACTACCAAACACAGTTCACATTTTTTACACACAACCCGTTTCACAAAGCCAGAGATTTCACTCTTGCAACTGAGGCAAAGCACGTGGGCTGAGGAGTTCGACAGCAACACCCCCACCGGGGATTACAGGATGCTAACGCTGGAGCTTCCCGAGCGCTACGCTGCTACGCTGCTACGCTGCCACGCTAGAGCGGCGCGGTCACCTGATGTCCTTGCTCTCCAGCGAGATGAAGGTGCCGTCGTACAGGTCCAGGTCCCCCAGCGGCACCTTGGCGGTCACGCAGTCGGGGTCCTCCTTGTAGTGGCGCTGCTCCAGGCCCGTGTCGCGGTCCTCGTTCTCCTCGATGTGGATCTTCTGCGCCACCAGCTGCTTCTGAACCGCGCACAGGGGAAAGGTCGGAGGTCAGCGGGGTCAGGCAGGCGGGCGCGCGGAGCCTACCGCCAGCGAACCTGGCGTTCTGCTGTACAGATCTTTACCCGCTGCATCACAGCCGGCCACCCCGAAGCAGCAGCGCTCTGCGTGGTGGTGATGACTCACTCACTCACTGATTAACCCGCACTTTCACTCAGGAGGCTCGGGGGTGTTAATGAAGGGCCTTAACAGGCACAGGGCTCCACGCCTTTATTTTCCACAGAAGAAGAGACTCGACTGGCCGCCTCTCCACTATGTTCCATAAGTGGCTTTTGTCGCTTGCCAGGGCCACCATTGTAAATAAGAATTTGTTCTTAATGACCTGACTGGTGAAATAAAGGTGAAATTAAAAAAATTAAATGAATAAACCAGTGGGCTCGTCACAGTCGCTTATTTTACTCGTCCTCGTCTCCTCGGCCCTCACGTGACCCGGAGCTGGACTGAGGGCCGCCATCTTTAAGGACGTTTCAATCCGCTAAGGCTCCGCGGAGGAGGGAGGAGGCTCCCGGAGGATGCTTCAGTGAGGGCGCACGAGAGCAGCCTTCGCAGAAGCACTTTATCAAACCGCGTGACGCATAAACAATCCACCTGGGGATCCACCTCTCCACATCTGCCACGTCTGTAACTGACACGCCTTCAAACTGACGCTTGACTGACCGAGGACATTCCATTTGCCTAATACGTGTTCCCTCAATTTCTCTGTCTGTCTCTCATATCTCATCCTTGCGTCTCTTCCATACGTCCTACTTTGCATGGAGCTAAGAAGCAAGGAAAGGACGCGAGGAAGAGATGTAAGGAGTAAGGAAAGTAAGTGACTGGAATGAACCCAGTGTGTGCGACAGAACAAAAGGGTCGGGAAATAAGCAACGTTAGGAAGATGGATAACCTGGACCAGGAATTGCCCAAATAGAATAAAATGGCAGAGCATATTTTGAAGTGAAGTGAAATAAGCTGGGGAACAGAGTCCACTGGCTCAGACTGTGGTGAGCACTATTCAACAGGAAGTCACAGGAAGAGCTCACAATGCCTCTAACTCGTGCAATCTAAAATGTAATAATTTCATGCCACTAACATTGTTTATGCAGGCATCAACCGTAATGAGTCTCTCCCACAAAGAGTCAGTAAACTTTTTTTTTTTTAATTCTGACTGAAGCAATGACTGGACAACTAAGGCCTTTCACTGTGACCATTCCTGAATCTTGGTCAGGCCATGGAAACACAGCCATACTCCGCCAAGCCTTGCTCTCAAATACTCCGCGCAGAGCTATTTTTTATTTTACACCCCAAGCATCCTCTCACCTCCAGCTCCTTGAGGTAGTTTACCCGGTGCTCCTGCCGCATGAAGATCACGAGGTCATGTGGATGCTTCAGGTTGAGTGGAGAATCCACCTGTAACATCGACACGTTTGGATCAACAGAAACATACGGGTAATCACAGTGGCAGCAGCGTACAGTTAGCCAGGTCACTAGCTACCACAGGAAACAGGCATCAAGTTGAAGCCGTTGACATAAACCGGCGCCCTGCCAAAGAGTTATGGAACAATAACTGTATTTATAACCCGGTGTATGGTTCATTAAACAGTGTGGACGATGCGTCATGCAACGCAATTGTCGGTTCAAGGTGAAAGCAGGTAAACGTAGACTGTCTTTAAGAGCCAAAAACAGTAATAACTGTCGTCATGACAAGGTACAATTTCGTTTAATCCTTACGAAAAGTCAGATGATAAGTACACCTGGTCAGGAATGAACGTTACATAGATAACGTTAGCCAGGTACTCATTAACACACGCACGCTTGTGTCAACAATTAGCCAATGATAGCTACCCAACAAACATATAATTGGCTTTGTAAAAGCGATGTCGCACTGTGGTGCCTAATAATAAGTCATATTATTTGTATAACTAGCCCAGTCAGACGCATAAACCGACATAAACCCGTATTATCTTGAATCTCTCGCATCATTTTTGCTCACTTGCCGGTAGTTACACAGCGAGCAAGGATTAGCCTGCTATCAAGCAGGCTATTCAGTGAATATACAGCTCACCAGCTTAGCTATAGCTGTAGTTAGCTAGCAAGAAAGGCATCATGTAGTTAGCAAATGCTAATGTTTACACGGTGAGTAATGCTAAGTTGGCTAGCGCTTACTGTTAGCCACATAGCTAACAAGCTAGCAATATCAATCATTACAGGCCGATATCGTACTTGCTGTTGAATTTTTCCATCTTCTGTGACAACCCAGTGGGTGGTGGCGCCACCGAGCTCGGTCAAAAGTATGACAAAAAGGAGAAAGATCCTGGCAAAAACAGTCGCTTTCTGTGGGACACTGGTACATAGATGGGTACCTGGCCCGCTTATGCTCAGGTCCGCCATCTTTATGCCTGCTTGTTCTATGAGAAAGCGTCCGGAAACGGAAGTCAGTCGTTGCACGAGCTTGGACCGGGAGGTTCCCGTGTTGCTCTGTGTGGTGTCGGAGAGCCCCCTCCATGATGGTAAGGTCAAAATTTTATATTCTGAAACCGAATCACTGCTGATATCTACCATGTTTGCTGTAGTGAAGTAAAAATCATAATTTTCCAAATCACTACCTTTAATTGCTTCTAAACTTGGTTTTAAATTCGTTTTCATATAGTGCCTTGGTCAAACAATGTTCAAAACAATTTGTAAAAATAAAAAAGTAAACTTTTGACCTTTTGACAAAAGTTCTTTCCAAACATTCTTCATATAAATACATTTTGCCGTTAATCACAGAAAAGTGGTGATATGAAATCTCAGGAAAACAGAATAAGAGTTGATTTGGTCCAAATGTCATTTTTCCTTTTTAATCAAAAACATTTTAAATAACACTTAACATGAGAAAATGGCATTACAAAATGATGCATGCAAAACTTTTAAGCCAAAAACTTCTGTTAAACAGTCTAATAACTACCTTTTATTACGTTGCAAAGTTGCGCCTCGAGTACATTTAACTGTCCTGTTTTTGAACTTGTATTACTGCTGGTTATCTGCGAGTCATTAAGACAAATTCAAACTGATCGATTCTTGTGCTCCTATGGTAAACAAAATATAGAGTACAAGCACATATTGGTTTATGGGTGTATATATTTCTATTTCTTTGAATCTAGATCTACTTCATACATTGCTACACCTATACAACTATGAGGATTCCATTCTGGCTCCTCCACCACCCCCCCCAGAATTCAACAAAATCAGGAGGGCAACAAGAGACTTCCAAGACAATTTTATGGTAAAATTCAGTTGAAAACATTATTGATCCTTACAAACTTGCAAGACTAATGCAACCCAAATCAAACATCTAAAAAACAAAAAAAAAAAAAAACACAAAGGTTAAATAACAAGGTACAAAGTAGGCATTCGTTTTGTAAAATAGTCACTTTTTTTTTTTGTTTTGTTCCAACAGTCTGACAAGTTAATAAAGTACAATAGAGCACATCTTGAAAGTCCTGATCCACAGAAATTCGTCCATACAAAAAAAAAAAAAAAAGAAAATCCATGAACATCTACTTGAACAAATGCAGCAGGAGAAATAAATCTGGATGACAAGCTCCTTCCACTAAAAGGGTTTGGATTTTAAAAAAGGAAAATAAAAAAGTACATTTGAATATTCGTTTTTTTACAGGTGGTTGGGGAGGAAGGGAAAAGGTGGAAAGAGCGGTAATTGGCCGAAGAGCTCACGGGCAGGGGGGGTGGGTGGGTGCACAGACATGACACATTCACCGGTGCAGCGAGCAGTATGCACACGCTGCACTTGGGTCAGTGTGCGGTCACGTGATCTCGCGGAATCCAGCCAGGCCCCCCCCCTCAGTAGATCCTCCCCCGGCTCCTATTGCCCCGGCCACCCCAGCCTCGGCCCCGCCCACCACGGAATCCTCCACGCTGTTCTAGAATCCGGAAAAAAAAGACAAGACAATTCAGCGCTGTTCTCGTACCGGGGCAAGCGAACTGCCCTGTCACACTTTCACACTTCAACCCCACAGAAAGATCTGGAGACAGTCCAATTAATTCATTCATATTTCATGCGAATGGCAACAAACACCAGATAGGAAGAGTAGTCTATTCAACACAGAGTGTGAGAGAAGTGACCTGCAGTCCTGTTACCTGGTTTCCAGACAGTTTTGTGATAAAACCACGTGCCTATTCCGAACTGAGGAGATGCATTGTGCTAGCACGCTAGGCTTTTCTGATTTCAGTTAAGCGAAACATCTATTATGCACAATAGCTCATTTCTATCAGCCTAGATCACAGTATAGAAAACACAGCAGATCAGCGAATTTGCATCAGGCAGCTAAATCTCAGACAGTCTTCCTCATGCACCCAGGGTCTGCTTTCATGGCAGATGGCACACAGTCATAGTTCCAGCAGCATTAACCCATTTTCACCTCTCCCAGGGGATGTTTTTCAACGAGGGTATTTAAAAGAAATAAATAAAAATCAGTTTCTCTTTTTGCCGTTAGCTTGTGCACTCAGTGCAGATACTGACTGAGCCCCACCCCCTCTTAAGAA
Organism: Anguilla anguilla; assembly: GCF_013347855.1. Classification (NCBI taxonomy): domain Eukaryota; kingdom Metazoa; phylum Chordata; class Actinopteri; order Anguilliformes; family Anguillidae; genus Anguilla; species Anguilla anguilla. The sequence continues at coordinate 35,086,570 of NC_049216.1, read as the reverse complement.
TGACAGTGGGAGGGGCCACTGAAAACTCAAGAACTGTACCCTGAAACCAAACTTACTGGTCGCGTGTCACACAGGCCCGGGCCCAAACAGAAAAGCAGGCCGACTCGCCCCCCGCTCCCCCGCTTACCGTAGGAGAAGCCCCACCCCCCCATAGGAGAAGCTCCGCCCCCCTGCACTCACCATAGGAGAAGCCCCACCCCCCATAGGAGAAGCCCCGCCCCCTTGCTCACCGTAGGAGAAGCCCCGCCCCCCCACCCCCCATAGGAGTAGCTCCGCCCCCCATAGGAGAAGCCTCGCCCCCCCGCTCACCATAGGAGAAGCCCCGCCCCCCTGCTCACCATAGGAGAAGCTCCACCCCCCGCAGGAGAAGCCCCGCCCCCCGCTCACCGTAGGAGAAGTTCCCGATGGTGGCGCTGTACTTCCCGCTCGGGGGGTTGTAGATCTGACGAGCGTCCCGCCGGGGCAGCGGGGAGACCTTCTTCGTCAGCACCCCCGCCCCCGCCCCTGCGCCCACCTCCTCACCGGACGGCCTCTTCTGACTGCACAGGGAACAGGAGGGGGGGGGGGGGGGGACACAGGGAGGGAGGTCACGGGGAGGGGGGGGAGGGACACAGGAGGGAGGGGCCACCGAAAGGGGGGAGGTTGTGGTCAGCCACTGAGCAAACTATTACAGACATGATCCAAATCCTCCTTAAAATAATAACAATAATAATAATAATAAGAACATTTATATAGCCACTTCAGCGGTTCTGCTCATTTTCATTCGGACCTGTAAACCAGGAAAACGAAGAGAGCTTTTCTCCACTGCACTGATCCCCTGGACATTCAAAAAAGGCAGGCTACGCAGGGAACTGTCACGAGCCAATCAAACCTTTCGAAGGTTGGATGGGTGGGGGGGCTGGGTTTGGCCAATGAGGAGCCTCAGACAGGCAAACCTACCCAGCAGCCTCTGTCTTCTGCACGGGCTTCCAGGAGAGAGTGATGGTGCTCTTGTACGAGGGGGGGTTGTGAAAGAGGTCCTGCAGCCCACAGAGAACAAAGTAAATGAAGGTCATTCAGCTCTTTAAAACTGAAAAATACTCATTATTACTAACAACAATAATAATAATGAAGGCCCCCAAGCAACAGGCCTAGCAGTAGAAGTGTGCTTAGACTGCAGCTATTAAAGCACCACTTTCTCAGAGAGGTTTCTATTACACAGCGGCAAATATCTCACCTTTATGAGGACATTGATGTTGTTCGTTATCTTGAGAGCCACGACTTTAATTTTATTCTGGGAAGAGACAAGGGGAAAATGTAAGTGTTTACACGGGTTTCTGACCACGTTGTTTTGGGATTAACTTCCAGATCGGAGCGTTTGCAAAGCTCTCACCTCCTCTGTTTTAAGAGAGTCTCCCGTCTTTCCCTGCAAAGCCACTCGCAGCTGCCGGATGTACACCTGTAGCCCGCGAGCAAAGTACTGTAACCTGTGGGGCAGAACCAGGTGAGCATGAGGAAACTACAGGACCAAGCTAACGCTTTACCCCACAAGTATAACAACAATAATACTCGTGTTGGTGCAGACCAAAAAATTTAAAAAAGGCCCGTTAACTACACTACTGAAAGCTCACAGACACAACAAACACCAGAGCTACTAACACACTGATGCTGCAGTGCCCTCCCCAGCGTCTATCCACAGCTTGCAGAAAGGTAGCTTACAGTTCGACTGGTTTCCTGTAACTTGACTGGCTCTTCCATATCTTAGAGCACATTTTGCTATAAGGCCAGTGGCTGAATTTGCTTAAATTGCCACTTCCAATGTGACCCCCCCCCCGCCCCAAACACACCCCACATAAGATCATTATTCAGCAGAAGCACAGACTGACCACTGGCTTATTATTAAAGCAAATTCCTGGAAAATTCCATATCAGTGGCAAATAAAACAGCAGTAAGGTCACCGCATGAACAGCGCCAGCCCATAGGGGGCGGCGGTGAGGAAACGGGGGAGTGAGGCACAGGCCGGTGCACGTGCCTGATCTTGAAGTCCTTCAGGCGCTCGGCGTCGATCTTGTCGATGAGGTAGTCCGGAAGCTTCTTCCCCAGCTGGTGGAAGCTGAAGAGGAGGCACTCCACGTAGCTGAACTGCAGTTTGGGCTCCTCGCTGCCGGCGTTCTCCCCGTTCTCCGCGTTCTCCGGCGGCAGGGGCATGAACTCCTGAGAGGGCGCACAGGCAGACGGGCATCAGCACGACTGCCCCCCCCACGCTCCCCCCACGGGACGGCCAAGGGAAACTCCGGGGTGCATGTACCCAAGCATTTAACCACCCTTTAGATCACAAACGTGACTAGACTGTTCTTAACTGAACATTCTAATGCTGATGTCATAATCACTACTGGTGAATGACAGAAGTAGAGTTCTAGAACACTGACTCGGAATTCTGGAAAAAAAAAAAAAAAAAAAACATTCCAAAAAACCTGCTCTCCAAAGGGTTAACAACCTAGCCTTAAAGGATATGGAATGGGAGTGTGACTATTTACCCAGGGCCTCATTTTCAAAATCACACCAGTCCCCCCAATAACCGTTATCCTGAATCAGACTTGCCATAATGCTGCAGGAATCCACAACAGAGTACCATCTCAGGCCTGAGTTTGGCACTCAAAGGCAGAGGCAAATTCAAAGCAGACTGCAAAGCTGTACGGCAAGGCTGCCCAACCCTGTTCCTGAAGATCTGCCACCCTGTAGGTTCAGTTCAACCCTCATCTGACGCACCGCACCCTGAGTCTAATTAGCTGCTCAACAAGACCTCTATCTGTTGAACAAGGTGCGCTTTGTTTGAGTTGGAACGAAGACCTACAGGATCTCCAGGAACAGGGCCACTCTGAGGCAGGGCTCTTACCACCAGCTTCTCAAACAGCATGGTCAGGTTGGCCTCCAGCTTCTCCATGTCCCCGCAGAAAGGGCTCATCTCCGCCAGCAGCTTCAGGACCTGCGGGGACAGACAGCAGGTCAAACGCAAACACAGACGATGAGACTCGTTTCTACACTGCCACACACAAGCATTTTACTGGCAGGTTCCAGGACAGCCCCAGCTTCTCAAAGTTTGAGGCTGCAGGACTGCAACTCGAGGATGGAGCCTCCCATTCCCACCCCCCCACGCCCCCACCCCCCACGCCCCCCAGCAGGGCGGGGCCGTGTCCACAGCGCTAACCTCCAGCTGGATGTCCAGCTCGGCCACAGGGCTGGTCAGCGTGCTGAGGTTGGGCAGGACGTGGTCGCAGAAGTACGTCACGAACCGCGTGGAATGCACATTTTTCTGAGGGCGGAGGAGAGCATGCGGTGAGCGAGAGAGCGAAGGGAACCTGGCAGGAGAAATCTCAAACGGGCCACCATTATCAGCCAATGAGAAGCCAGGCTCAACAGCACAGGTGAGAGAGGGAGGGTTCACATGGGCCTCCACAAGCTGTCAATCACTTCTATTAACCAATAAAAATATTAACAAATGACGCAACTCAAACTCCCTGAAGCGGAGAGCCATCCCAAGTATCACGCATTATGGGCTAGAGCGCCACCAACAGGCAGTCCCCTGTTATTACACAGGGCCACTTCATTTAACCCACTGGAGCTCTACTGACCCAAGCCCAGTTCCAAATGTTCACCCAGTGCTCAAATAAGCATACATTTTTAGAAATTAAAGAACAGCATTCACCAAAAAAAAAAAAAAAAAGTTTAATTCTTTGCAAAACATTACATATGTTCTGAAATCGGGCGCACTCACAGAGAAGAGGGGCAGGGCCTGGCGTGTGCACTGCAGGAGCCGGTCCACATTGTCGGCGTCGCCGGGGTTCAGCGCCTGCTCCAGGAAGGCCTGCTCCACCACCAGCTCCACCAGCTGCTGCCGCCCAGCCACCGTCTGCAGGCTCTTCAGCCCGGACAGGATACGCATCAGCAGAACAAACTCCTCCCCCGTCACGTCCTCCAGAACCTGCAACGCACAGGGCACAAATCTCAGCAACTCTGCAATAGACTCCTGGTCCTAAGCAACAGAGTCCTGGTCCTAGGCAACAGACTCCTGGTCCTAAGCAACAGACTCCTGGTCCTAAGCAACAGACTCCTGGTCCTAAGCAACAGACTCCTGGTCCTAAGCAACAGTGTCCTGGTCCTAAGCAACAGAGCCCTGGTCCTAAGCAGCAGAGTCCTGGTCCTAAGCAACAGACTCCTGGTCCTAAGCAACAGACTCCTGGTCCTAAGCAACAGAGTCCTGGTCCTAAGCAACAGACTCCTGGCCCTAAGCAACAGAGTCCTGGCCCTAAGCAACAGTGTCCTGGTCCTAAGCAACAGAGTCCTGGTCCTAAGCAACAGAGTCCTGGTCCTAAGCAACAGAGTCCTGGTCCTAAGCAACAGAGTCCTGGTCCTAAAGCAACAGAGTCCTGGTCCTAAAGCAACAGAGTCCTGGTCCTAAAGCAACAGAGTCCTGGTCCTAAAGCAACAGAGTCCTGGTCCTAAGCAACAGAGTCCTGGTCCTAAGCAACAGAGTCCTGGTCCTAAGCAACAGAGTCCTGGTCCTAAGCAACAGAGTCCTGGTCCTAAGCAACAGAGTCCTGGTCCTAAGCAACAGAGTCCTAGTCCTAAGCAAGAGTCCTGGTCCTAAGCAACAGTGTCCTGGTCCTAAGCAACAGTGTCCTGGTCCTAAGCAACAGAGTCCCGGTCCTAAGCAACAGAGTCCCGGTCCTAAGCAACAGTGACCTGGTCCTAAGCAACAGAGTCCTGGCCCTAAGCAACAGAGTCCTGGTCCTAAGCAACAGAGTCCTGGTCCTAAGCAACAGAGTCCTGGTCCTAAGCAACAGTGTCGACGCAGCATTTCTGCGTATCCTCAAGTTCAACCGCACAGTGCGGGTTCTCTGACCTTCTTGGTCTCGGGGAAAATGAAATCCTCCACTTCCTTGGTCATGACGTCCTCTGGCAGAGTCTTCAGCTTGGTGGACAGGAACTTGATGGCTCTCTCCCGCACAATGTCCTCGCCCTGCAGGATTTGTGTGAACAAGCCTCCCAGCGTACCTGCAAATACACAAAGGGGGGGGCAAGACGTCAATGTATTTATTACAACTGAAGTACTGCTGCACTTTCCTTTCAGTCAGTAGCCACTTTAGCGCTTTAAACCCATGGGCTCATTCCAACCACTTATTATATCCATCCTGTTCTCCGCAGCCCTCGCGTGATCCGGAACTCAACTGGGGGCCGCCATCTTTAAGGACACTCCAACAAGTTAAAGCAGTGGTGTCAAACTCGTGCCATGGAGGGCCGTGTGTGTGCAGGTTTTCATTCCAACCAATTAATGCTGCCTTAATTGAGTCCAATTACTCATTCAGCCATATGCGTTTAACTGCATTGAAGCACAGAATATAAGAAAATTTTTATTTAGACAATGCGGGTCACCATAGACGTCGGGTCACCACAAACCTGCATCCCTAATTCAGCAAATAATTTAACTAATTATATAATCAAGATCTGAGGCTGGAATGAAAACCTGCATACACACGGCCCTCCATGGCACGAGTTTGACACCACTGAGTTAAAGGCTCCACGGAGGAGCTCCTGGAGGACGCTTCAGTGAGGACACACGAGAGCAGTCTATGCAGAAGCCATTTTTCAGAACGCACGTGACGTATAAATTATCCACCCGTGGATCCACCTCTCCACATCTGTAACAAGACGTCACTTCAAAACAGACACGCGACTGATTGAGGACGTTCCCTTCCTTGCCTCCTCCATTGGGTGGAGCAAAGGAGCGAGGAAAGGACGTGAGAACGATATAGGAGGAGTGAAAATAAGTGACTGGAATGAACCCAAGGTGCACAGACCCTTTAGCCCGACTGACTCAAGTCCTGAACCACACCAAAACCCTGCAGATGCTGCTGGCCTCCGGGACTGGGGTGGGGCATGCGAGTTAGGGGCTGATTTTTAAAAATAATTACCTTTTGCATCAATCTTGAAAATGGAGATCAGGGCAATGTTAACCTGGTTGAATTCTGCGGAATCATCTGGAAAAAAATCAAAACAAATTAACAAGTTGAGTCACTGAAGTGACTACATAACTACAAACATCACAGGACAAGTCAAAAATGTGCCTGGGAAAGTAACGATACACAGTAGCTGCTTTTGCCACATTTGTAAATGATTGGACAGGCCATGATTATATTGTACAAACCTAATATGGGGGACCATGAAAGCCAACCTTTGGATCGAAGACGGCACAAATGATTGATTGATTGAATATGGGGAAAACGCACAATGCAACAGAAAGGGTGATAAATATGACATCACGCTTTTGTGCTCAGAACATTTCATGGCACGGTACCTGTCTGAAGCAGCTGGGTCAGGATGTCTGCCACCCTGGGTAAATTTTCCCCTGCAGCGAACCTGGGCAGCTCTTTAATGGCCTGCCGGCGAATCTGTAGGTGCACAAGATTGTCAAGAGCAACAATGACTGAGTGATTTAAACAGCCATGACAACAGGCTGTTTACAGTCCTTTACAGTCCTGCGCGACAACAACGTACCGCAACGGAAGAAATTTGTTGGAAATTAAACGCATAAGTGCTGAACTTAAAACATGGTATTCTCCACTGCCTAATGCCCCCATCCCTTACCGAAACGTCTTCGTCCTCGCACAGGTCAAGCTGGGCGTTGATTGCGGCGTCCGCCAACTCGGGGAAGTTGCTGAAGAATTTGGGAATGAACTGGGCGGCCAACCTCTTCTCCTTCGGCCCGCCTTTCACGCCATCAAGAATAGCCTGGTACGCATCTTTGTGCTGTAAAAAGATGCAAGAAACGAAACGAGAGCTAGTTACCGACCGCCAAATATAAAATTATTGCAAATGACGTAAATGTTAAAAATAAAACAGAATTGTTACAAATACTACTGAAATGGATAACGATTAAGTAAGCAACAAATAACTAGTAATAATAAAATTACCGCATCCATGGAAACCAAAAACAAGCCATTATTTCCACAACTCGTTGACCTGCTGCGTACAACCTACTTAGCTAACGTTGGCTGTGCCAGGTTTAGCTTTGCCATCATCGCGAACTAAGCAAAGTAACGATAACTGTTTCAGAAACTATTGTAAATTAGCAGCTACTCTGGTTTGTTAGCTTGCATTTTCCAGGTTAGCTATCCTTCAGGTGATTCCTGTAGATTCGTCGAAATCGGCGATCATGGCAGCAGACAAGGCGCTACACCAACAGACCAGTTACCGGATTTGGGCCTACGCTCAACACTGAAGCCTCGGAGTCGCAGTCCCCACGGCAGCCTTAAAGGGACGACATTTCTCGGACTACTAGCTACTTAGCAAGCTAGCATTAGCCAAGAAACGCGAGTAACCACGTCCCATCAAGAGACGGCTACAACCCTTGCGTTCTCGCCAAAACAGTAAAGGTACACATGGATCGTCGTACCATCAACACTCACCTGGCTCAGGTTATCCTTGGCGTCGGCAAGGATCCCATAGCTACGGTACAAATCCTCCACAGTGACCGCCATCAGCGTGAGTCGGGTGCGCGACTGAAGATGGGGAAAATATGTTAAATAATACCCTCAGAGTCTTTCCTTACCACCCTCTACTCTTAGCTCCTATTGTGTTGTTTTTTCCGGAGTTAAAAGTAATTTTAGTAAAGCGGAGGGGATGGAATTTACGAGAAAGCCACTAAAATATTTCCCGGTAAGGCATGAATACCTCAGCTATACAACGTAATAGCGACGATGCGAAATTTAGGCCCGTAGCGCCACACTCGCGCATGCGCAGCCTCTCTCCGAACACTGAAATGTGACGTACACGTTTAACTACCAGAGCCGTAAAGGAGATGGAATATATCAGGGATACACTGATACGAGGAAATCCAACTCGTATTAGAATTTAACTATGAGGTGTAACTTGACAAATGCAAATCATATTTTATTCTGATTTTCAAATGATTACGCCAGTACAGTTCACAGAAAATCTATCGTTTTTTCCTGTCAAAATGCATCAACAATCAGCATGTTTGATACCTAGATACAATTACATTTTAAAATTTTAGCAGACGTCATATCCCAAATTTACTTTGTTAGCACCATAGACTGTATAAAAATAGCACCAATGAATATATTCTTTCTTTATCAAGGAACTTACATAGGCTATAGTCGTGCTGATTCAAATTAAATGAATTAACTTGCTGGATCTTGGCAGTCATACTTGGGAACACAATTTATTATTCACAAAATTCAGATCTCCATTGCTATGAATTTATTTGTTTGTTTGTTTGTTCTAATTTTGAAATAAAATGAATAAAAGCGAATAAAATGTATTTACATACAGTGTCTATGCTTTACAAAGCAATTTCTGGCAGCTCAGCCTCCACCCTCAAGGGGGCAGTGGGTAGCGCGTTTTTCATCTGGATTACTCAAAGACCTCATTTGAAATTTTGAAAATGCAGGAAAAGGCGTCCAGGATATTTTACAGGTATTACATGTAAGCGGGGGACAGAACCTGGCTTTCTGGTAAGGTGATCGGCACAAAAATATGTTCATGTAATGATCTGCCTCGCAATTATTGGACATGTGGAGCGTAGCTAACTCTTAACTCGCTTTACAGCGGTTCGGTTTTGCTTCGCTCCCTTAGCCTGACTCAAAGGCTGACAAGTTCCTTAGCTTTTGGCTAATTTAGCAAGATAGTTAATCTATTAAATTAGGGAATCAAATCTTGAATTTGACAGTACATGGTATATATTATATGTGGGGTTATTTGGCATTTAGCGAATATGCAAGCTAGCTGACTTAATGCTAATGTTTTTGAGAAAGACTTGTCTTGATTGTAAAGTATCGTTAGCTGGCTAACGTATCTTGGCAAAGTAACTGTTAACAAAGTTAGCTGACTGCAAGAGATCTCTTTCGGTTTTCATCTCGTCTCGTGTCGGAAACTCCAAAAAACTCAAATCAAGATTATCGCTCGTTTTCAGTTCATGTTTGCACGCTACTTTGGTGGTCTGACATTTTGCAGTCAGATTCCAACGCGACAGAAATCCCCGGTGTATTTTGGCCAGGTATGATGCGTGGCTACGTGTTTTGTATGTTTATTCTTTAGACGTGTATACATTCCACGTTTAATGTTTGATGTTGTGTGGATAAACACTAGGCCATATGCGTAATCGGAACGAATATTTATTCGATGTTAATTCGTTGGAATTTGAGAGTTATTTAATCTGAAAAAGTTCTGAAGTTGGAACAAGTTGGCACACGATACGAGCACTGCCATGTGAGTTACAGTCCCGTGTGCTATGAACAACTTACCAAATGCGACTACAAACGCCGCATGAACGCGTTCACAGCAGCAGCTGTAGCCAACTGACGCCATGTGGTACGATTTGTTAAATATTTTTTATTTATGGTTAGATGTGACTTTCCATTACATCTATTTTGAAGTGGCTAACGGTATTGTGTTGTGTGGGCGGGCAGTCGCGTTTCTATCGCCGTTCCATTCATTGTATCGCAAAATCCTACACGGCGAGCGTCAGCACATTAAATAATGCCGACCCCTTCCGCAGAAAGAGGAACCGTACTTGGGTTCGGCTGTAGTTCCCATTTTGATTTTGATTTTGATCTTGGTCTGAAGGCTACTTGGTGTGAAATTTTGAACTGAAATCTGCTTTTACGATGGGGACAGGTTAATCACATATTACGGACAATAAGCATCTAATTCAATGTTTTACTGTATCAAAATCGGCTGTCGCTGCGGAGGTTCCATAATTGACATGTTCAGAACCAAGACCGATTTGTGAGTTTGTGGTGGGCTGTCTGTAGTTTTTAAAAGATGCCTTTATTTTGCAGATTTGGTTACCACTGAACAGCGCACTGCGGATCCTGTACTAAGGACAAGAGACATGTACGACAGCCTCTGGTAAATTCTGGAAGGTATGCATGATTAGTTTGGTTTACCGTCTCGTTGTGTCGTGAATCTCATCTCGTTTTTCTCGATGAGAATTTGTAGCTCTTCCAATATCAGGTAAACATTATAATGCATCCAAACTGGAAATGCAGCAACCGTCTTTGTTTGTTGATTACACGCAGGCGTATCCTAGACAGAGAGAGAGGAAGCAGCGTCTGTTAAGGCTCTGGTTACTGAGTGCAGGAGGAAGGCTCTCTAAACCTCTGTCCCTCAGAAGAGTTCTGTTTCGAGAACTTCTGCGTTATTGGTGCGATTCCACAAGGTGTGCTTCTGCTGACTGCTCAGCTACCACCTGGCTTCATCGCCTTTTCTTATCTCACACAGACAGACACTCACATGCACGTGTGTGTATATATATATATATATATATATGTGTGTATGAATAATATAATGTATAATTGCAATATAATAATGTTTCTTCTTCCTTTGCCCTTCTTAAATATGCTGTAACATTAACCTTGTTCCTGTACTAAATTACAAAAAAAAACTAAAGTGTAGCAGACAGAACTGTTATTTCCTTTATGAGGGAATATTTTCTTCAGTAAATAATGTCTGAATCATTTTGTATTTGGGGGATGCCTGTTACAGCCCTAACCAGGCCCAGTCCCCGGCCCCCGGCTCTCTCTGCAGTGACAGGCCTGCTGACAGGTTCTGCTTTTGGGCACATGGGGGCCCCCTGTACCCAGACGGGGTCCTGCTGATCCGTGGGGGTGCACCGCTTGTACCCGGAGCCTGGCCCAGAGGTGCTTAAAGGTGAGCCCAGCCCAGGTGCCTGCCTCTAAGTGCCTGCCTTTTCAACAGGGGGTCTGCTGAGTCCCCCCGTCCCAGGGGCATCCCAGGCCAGACTTGGTATGCGATGAATGCATATAAGATTTTAGAAAAAAATATTTAAAAAATATAAAACTCAAATAAAAAGTGGGGTGTGGTGGGGGCGTGCCCGCATGCTCTCTGCGTGATTGACAGCAAAGACTGAGGACCGTCACGGTGTGAGCACGGTCGGGCCTTCCAAACTGGGGAGACAAAACGCTGAAACGTGCTCATGCCTCTTCCGCCCTCCCTCCCTCCCTCCCTCCCTCCCTCCCGCCCTCCCTCACCCCCTCCCGCCCTCCCTCCCTCCCTCCCCAGAGAGGACATGTCGTGCTACGAGGTGGAGAAGGACGGTGCGGAGGGGGCCTGCTGTGGGGCGGAGCTCTCGGGCTGTGCCGCGGCCATGGAGAAGGACTCGGGCCTCAGCTTCACCGAGAGCGAGCACACCCTGACGTCCTCCAGCCTGGCGGGGGGGGCGCAGCCGGACCTGCAGGGCTACGACGTGGACTTCGACCCCCCCTTGGAGAGCAAGTACGAGTGCCCCATCTGCCTGATGGCGCTGCGGGCCGCCGTCCAGACGCCGTGTGGCCACCGCTTCTGCCGCGGCTGCATCGAGAAGTCCATCCGGTGAGCCCCGCCCCTACCCCCTACAACCACACCCCCGAGACAGACCTCGCCCCACCCCAGCCGTACCCCCTACAACCACACCTGGGAGACAGACCTCGCCCCACCCCAGCCGTACCCCCTACAACCACACCCACAGCGGCCCTCGAACCGGACCGTACTGCCTAAAAACACACCCCCGAGACGACCCTCACCCTGCCTGTCCTCCCCTAAAAACACCCGCCCAGTGGCCCTCGTCTCGCCTGCACCCCCTAAAAACACCCCAGACCAGAGACGGGCCCTGCCCCACCCGCACCCCTAAAAACACCTAAAAACACGTCCTGAGACGGCCCTAGCCCTGCTTGTACCCCCTAAAAACACACCCTGAGGTGGCCCTCGTCCCAACCGTACTGCCTAAAAACACCTTGGGACGGTTGCACCTCTGACTCCCGCCACCCCCCACGGCTGGTTTAGGTCTGAATCAGACACAGCTTTTGAGGTGGAAACAAACAACCAGCCGCTGCTGCAGCTCTCCAAACTGGCACAAGGAAGGTGGAAGATTGGATACGACCAAGCATTTCGGAAAAACCGTCCACTGGCTTGGTATGCACTGGGTGTGTGCAACCACAAACTCTTCCTGGTGATTTTCAAATAATTTACTGTAAACTTAAAATTACTTCCAAACTCCAGTCACTGCAGTACACACCCATATCATACAAGCATGGTCAGTTCACCTTTTGCCAAGTTAATGGCAGAACATAACCCATACCTGTACGGCAGATTTTGGCACTAAAGATAACAAATGCATATTCTGCAAAGGAGTGCGTTAAATGATAATTGCAAGGCACTCTGGGAATTGGTGTTTCTGATAGCAGCAGGAAGTGGCTGTCAGTGACTCTCCCCTATCTCTCTGAGCAGGGACGCGGGACAGAAGTGCCCCGTGGATAACGAGGTGCTGACGATGGAGCAGCTCTTTCCAGACAACTTTGCCAAGCGCGAGATCCTGTCGCTGACCGTGTGCTGCCCCAATACCGGCTGCGGCCACAAGATGGAGCTCCGCAACCTGGAGGTGAGCGTCCAGCTGACCAGTGGACTGGCCTCCGCTACCCTGGGCCCAACTGCCCCGCGACCAGCCCCCGCTGCCCGTGACCTGCTGCCCCGGGCCCAGCCCCCGCTGTCCGTGCCCTGCTGCCCCGTGACCAGCCCCCGCTGCCCGTGACCTGCTGCCCCGGGCCCAGCCCCCGCTGGCCTCCTGATGGGCAGAATTACAGTTTTCCCCATGTTAAATGAATCATCTCTCAACTGATTTAAAAATGGGGGGGGGGGGTTCTGTAGGTGCAAGCTGCCCTCAGAGTTAAATACACCAGACGCCAGTAAAAAGTGTGCAGATTAGTTACAACTTCAAAAGAAACTTCAGAACAAACCTGAATTATGTTTTTTAAAATTTGTAAAAATTATGAAAATTCTCAAGGGTTTGCACAAGTCAAAAAATAATTGCACTAGTACCCAAAGTATTAATTCTGCAGTTTTTACTAAACTCTTCGAAATACCTATTTAAGCCCAGATGTGATTGGCAGAAGGGTGGTGATGATGATGATGATGTAAGAACAGAACTCACCGTTCAGGAACCCTTGCCTCCGTCTCTCAGAACCACGTGGGGCAGTGCCAGTTTGCCACGCTGCCCTGCCCGCTGTGCCAGGTGTCGGTGTGGAAGAACATGCTGGACGAGCACAAGGCCCACGAGTGCTCCCGGCGCACCGTGTCCTGTCCCGACTGCATGCAGACCTTCTACTTCGAGGAGAGCCAGGTAGCCCGCCCCGCCCCGTCCTGCCCCATCCTGTCCCCCACCCCGTCCCAGTCCCGTCCCGTCCCCCACCCCGCCGCGTCCTGCCCCGTCCCACCCCGCCCCATCCCAGTCCCGTCCCCCACTCCACCCCATCCCAGTCCCATCCCGTCCCCCACCCCCTGACTGTACAGGTGTGTGTGCTGGCTGAACAGGTGTGTGTGCGGACTACAGGTGTGTGTGCTGACTGTACAGGTGTGTGTGCTGGCTGAACAGGTGTGTATGCTGGCTGAACAGATGTGTATGTTGGCTGAACAGGGTGTGTATGCTGGCTGAACAGGTGTGTGTGCTGACTACAGGTGTGTGTGCTGACTGAACAGATGTGTATGTTGGCTGAACAGGGTGTGTATGCTGGCTGAACAGGTGTGTGTGCTGACTACAGGTGTGTGTGCTGACTGTACAGGTGTGTGTGCTGACTACAGGTGTGTATGCTGGCTGAACAGGTGTGTGCTGGCTGAACAGGTGTGTGTGCTGACTGTACAGGTGTGTATGGTGTGTGTGCTGGCTGTACAGGTGTGTGTGCTGACTGTACAGGTGTGTGCTGGCTGAACAGGTGTGTATGCTGACTGTACAGGTGTGTGTGCTGGCTGAGCAGGTGTGTGTGCTGACTGTACAGGTGTGTGTGCTGACTGTACAGGTGTGTGTGCTGGCTGAGCAGGTGTGTGTGCTGACTGTACAGGTGTGTGTGCTGGCTGAACAGGTGTGTATGCTGGCTGAACAGGTGTGTGTGCTGACTGTACAGGTGTGTGTGCTGACTGTACAGGTGTGTGTGCTGACTGTACAGGTGTGTGTGCTGGCTGAACAGGTGTGTGTGCTGGCTGAACAGGTGTGTGTGCTGACTGTACAGGTGTGTGTGCTGGCTGAGCAGGTGTGTGTGCTGGCTGTACAGGTGTGTGTGCTGACTGTACAGGTGTGTGTGCTGGCTGAGCAGGTGTGTGTGCTGGCTGAGCAGGTGTGTGTACTGGCTGAACAGGTGTGTGTGCTGGCTGAGCAGGTGTGTGTGCTGACTACAGGTGTGCTGCGTTCTGTGTTCCGGCAGGTGCACGAGCAGATGTGTCCGCTGGCGAACGTGGTGTGTGAGTACTGCAGCATGGAGATGATCCGAGATCAGGTGAGAAGGCCCCGCTGGGGTGACACTACGCCTCACAGCGCCGCGCGCTTCCTGTGTGGCACGGTAACCGCTGGCAACTGGCCCGCTGTGACCCCCGCCCGGGACGTCCCGGCTCACCAGTTTCACCACGAGTGCAGACCAAGCGCCCCTCTTACCTCATACAGGAGATGGGGGGGGGGGGGGGGGTCCACAGGCCAGCACTGGCAGGGGTGCGCTTTAGCGGGAGAGATAGCGGGACAGGTGGAGCGTGGGACAGGTGGAGCGTGAGACATGTGGAGCCCAGGACAGGTAGCAGGACAGGTAGAGCGCGGGACAGGTGGAGTGCGGGACAGGTAGCAGGACAGGTGGAGCGTGAGACAGGTAGCAGGACAGGTGGAGCGTGGGACAGGTGGAGCCCGGGACAGGTAGCAGGACAGGTGGAGCGTGAGACAGGTGGAGTGCGGGACAGGTAGCAGGACAGGTGGAGCGTGAGACATGTGGAGCCCAGGACAGGTAGAGCGCGGGACAGGTAGCAGGACAGGGGGAGCGTGGGACAGGGGGAGCGTGAGACAGGTGGAGCGCAGGACAGGTGAAGTGGGGAGGTAACCCAGCGTCTGCTCCTCTCTTGCAGCTGGCCTCTCACTGCGACACAGACTGCCTGAAAGCCCCAGTGGCCTGCACCTTCAGCTTCTTCGGCTGTCAGGAGAGGGTGAGCCACCGCCCGCCTCCTCTCTCTCTCTCTCTCTCTCTCTCTCCTTCTCCCTCCCTGACTCCTCTCTCTCCCCCTCTCTCTCTGTCCCCCTCCCTGACTCTCTCTCTCCCCCTGACCTTCCCTCCCTGACTCCCTCTCTCTCCCCCTGACTCTCCCTCCCTCTCTCTCCCCTCCGACTCCCTCTCTCCCCCTGACTCTCTCTCTCTCTCCCTGACTCTCTCTCTCCCTCCCTCTCCCCCTGACTCCCTCTCCCTCTCTCTCCCCCCCGACTCCCTCTCTCTCCCTGACTCTCTCTCTCTCTCCCTCTCTCCCCCTGACTCTCTCTCTCTCCCTCCCTCTCCCCCTGACTCCCTCTCCCTCTCTCTCTGTCTCCCCCTGACTCTCCCTCTCTCTCCCCCTGACTTTCTCTCTCTCCCCCTGACTCTCTCTCTCTCTCCCCCTGACTCTCTCTCTCTCTCTCCCCGGTGGCAGATGCAGCGTAATGACCTGGCGCAGCACATGCAGGAGTTCACGCAGATGCACATGCGCAACCTGGCAGAGTTCCTGCGCAGCCGGAGCCTGCTGGAGGCGGGGCCTGCGGCGGCGGGGGTGGGGGTGGGGCTTGCGGCGGCGGCGGGGGCGGGGTCAGCGGCCGCGGCCGCGGCGGCGTCCTGCGGGGCGTCCTGCGGCTGCCGCCCCGAAATGCAGCACATGCGGGAGACGGTGCAGCAGCTGGAGGCGCGGCTGGTGCGGCAGGACCACCAGCTGCGGGAGCTGCGCATCCACAGCGAAACGCAGGCGGCGCAGCTGGGCGAGCTGCGCAGGCAGACGCGCGCGCTGGAGGACGCCGCCCGCGAGCTGGAGGCCCAGCAGTGCCAGGGCGTGTTCGTGTGGCGGGTGGAGGGCTTCTCCACCCACCTCCGCAGCCAGGAGGCCGGCCAGCCCGTGGTCATCCACAGCCCCGGCTTCTACACGGGACGTCCCGGCTACAAGCTGTGCCTGCGGCTGCACCTGCAGACCCCCACCGCGCCCCGCTGCTCCAACTACATCTCGCTGTTCGTGCACACCATGCAGGGCGAGTTCGACAGCCAGCTGTCCTGGCCCTTCCAGGGCACCATCCGGCTGGCCATCCTGGACCAGGCGGACGGGCAGCCCCACGTGGAGGTGATGGAGACCAAGCCCGACCTGCTGGCGTTCCAGCGGCCCACGTCCCCGCGCAACCCCAAGGGCTTCGGCTACGTGACCTTCCTGCACCTGCAGGCCCTGCAGCAGGGGCACTTTGTGCGGGACGACACCCTGCTGGTGCGCTGCGAGGTCACGCCCCGCTTCGACGGCCAGCGGCGGGACAGCTTCCAGCCGCGCGGCTCGGAGGGCTCGCTGTGACCCGCCCAAAAACCGGCCCGTCCCGCCCCCCCTCTGACCGGCCTCCGGGCAGAAATCGGCCTCGCGAAGCAAAGAGAGGCTGAGACGCCGGATCGCTGTCGCTGCAGGGATTAACTCCACACCCGCGTCTGACACGCCCCCCCCCCCCCCCCCCCCCACCATCACTGAGGAGGCCAGAGCAAGGCATGCTGGGATACCACCCAAAGCTGTGTGGCACCAAGACAGTTAAATCTGAGAACCAGACAGACTGCCGTTGGGAGGAATTCGAACACATATGCCTAATCCCAATCTTCACTGCTGTTCCAAAGACATAATGAAGGTAATCCAGATTAAAGTCCTTCATGAGGTCATGTTGGCTCGCAATCAATCACCGGTACCTGCCAGGCACATCTTCATCTTCATCATCATCCTCATTCCTGACTCAAGCTACTGTGAAGCACGTTCCTGAATTACAGACTGTTTTTTTTTTACATTTTTTCTTTTCTCTAGCGGTACAGATATTAAAGGACAGTCAGTTCTTTCTTGCTGCACTTTTAATTGAACTAATCTGCTCACATAATACAAATAAATGTATCCATTGATTGTTACAGATACTGGTTTTGAGGAGGCGGTAGAATTCATGTGCTGTTCTGTTGCCGTTCTCAAAGCCGGCACAGGTTAGTGTTTCTAACAGAGGCCAACATGGAAGTGTTCTCACTTATATTTCTGATTCTGTGGTTGTCGTCGTCGTCGCTGTGGGGGAGCTATAGCAACCACAGCCTTATGATGGGAACACTAAAGAGAGAAGGTGCTAACGCCAGGCGCCGCCCCCTCCCCAGCTAGCCTCTAATGGATCGCCACCGGCTCTAAATCCCATTAGCAGGTGGTTAGCGGGGTTAGCGTCGTTAGCGTCCTCCGCGGAGAGCTGGTTTAGGGGGAGGGCTGGTTTAGGGGGAGGACCTGGCCGGCCGCGGGATCAGGGTCAGAATCGGGTTCCCCAAAGCTGC